>NW_028295170.1:0-211806 GCF_964341445.2 Mesoplodon mirus | reverse complement strand
TATGGGAAACCTAGAGAATGGACACATTGTGAACATGAAAGCTCTCTAAAACTCAACAAATAGTCCCTCTGCTGGTGCTCTGTTTTGACTTTCCAACTGCTTTACTATCAATCTCCCAGGTTGCAGAGACTGCACCTTTAACCTCCTGGTTCGCACAGGTTGCCAATTAGGCAGAGGATGAAAGGGAAGAGGGAGAACCAATGAAAGAGTAGCTGTTAGGCATTTGGACGTGCACATGGCACTCTTATTTCCTGGAGGAAGAAGAATTAACTAAAGTCTCAGCCACCCACCGGGAACCAGTATAGGTCCTGAACCAAAATATTGGACTTGCATTCAGCTCACAAAAAACAAGTTAAATAATTGAGCTCAGGGGCAAAGCAATTCACTAACAGGCAGAGTAATAAAGGAAAACTATCGTCCAAAAATATGTTCAGGGAAGGCAACGAGGCAGAGTTGAAAACGAGGCAGAATAGCAGGAAACAGATTTCAAGAGGTACGTTGGAATCACCTTTAAAGCACAGGAAAAGGGGCACAACTTCGACAATGATGCATTTGGCCAAAAAGGGTGTATGCGTTTTCTCCTGAATATATTCAGGAGAAAACGCATACGCCCTTTTTGACCAAGCAAGCAAGCGGGCAATGCAAATCTGCACTACAAAGAAGTATCACTTCTCACCAGTCAAAAGGCACATCCACAAAATGGATAAACACCAGAAAATCAAGACAGGCCCTGGAGAACAGGGAGCCTTGTTATGCTGAAGGGCGGGATATAAATTTCTAACTGCCTCTCTGGAGGAGTGCATTGTGTTCCCTAAAACAAGTAAACAACAGAGCTACAGAGCAAAGGCCACTTCCAGTCAAGGGAATATACCTTGGGAAACCTGAATATCAATAAGACAGAGCCACACCAAAATTTAGGGCTGCACTGCTTACAAGAACCTCCACTTGGGTACACTTTAAATATCCCAGGAAAGATAAAAATGGTTCAAAAAACTGTGGTACTTATGTACGATGGAATATCCCTCAGCCATGAAATCAATGTCATAAGACCAGTAGCAGCAAAATGAGTGGATTCAGGTATGATGATTCTAAGTGAAATAAGTCACACAGAAAAAGAAACTTATCATAAGATATCTCTTATGAAGATCCTGTAAACATGGCTACACAAAAACTGAGTTAGGAAAGAGAAGAGAGTCTCACATTTAGAAAACACCCTTATGCCTGCTTAAGGGGGAAAGAGAGGTGAGGTGATGCATAAAACCAGAGTTTGATATAAGCACAGGTACCGTTCCAAAAACCTACTATGGAATAGACAAGACCTACCCCTTCTTCAGTAAAAGAGACTCAAAACCCCATATTTCACGCAGAGGAATATATCTGACTAGCAAGAATCTTAAAACCTATGTATTGATATGTCTCCATAGGGGAATCAACTGTGTCTAGACTGGCATAAACATGGCAGCGAGAAACAGCTCAAACCCAGTATAAAAATGAATTTGAAAAACCAAAAAAAAAAGGTAAATTCTTTACAAATTCTTCTGTGTCTCTGATGAAACCTGTAATGACCCTATCTGCAACGACAGCTGGATATGGCATAAGGCAGGACACATGGGACTGCGAGGATTGGTAAGATTGTGTGAGAAAATGCAGACTCTTTAAAGCAATAATACATGGCACCCAATCCTATGGTCCCAACTGTCCAGGGTGAAGGGAATATTACTACAGCTATAACATGTACGGGAAACCTACAGAATGGACACACTGTGAATACAAAAGGTCTCTAAAACTCAACGAATAGAACCTCCCGTGGTGCTACGCTTTGACTTTCCAACTGCTTTACTATCAATCTCCCAACTTATAGAGACAGCCCCTTTAGCCTCCTGGTTCGCACAGGTTGCCAATTTGGCAGAGGATGAAAGGGATGAGGGAGAACAAATGAAAGAGTTGCTGTTAGGCCTTTGGACGGGCACATGTCACTCTTATTTCTCGGGAGGAAGAATAATTAACTAAAGTCTCAGCCACCCACCGGGAACCAGTATAGGTCCTGAACCAAAATATTGGACTTGCGTTCAGCTCAC
The DNA here is from genome assembly GCF_964341445.2 of Mesoplodon mirus. NCBI lineage: Eukaryota > Metazoa > Chordata > Mammalia > Artiodactyla > Ziphiidae > Mesoplodon > Mesoplodon mirus. Next base: position 209,728 of record NW_028295170.1, on the reverse strand, counting down.
AAAAAACAAGTTAAATAATTGAGCTCAGGGGCAAAGCAATTCACTAACAGGCAGAGTAATAAAGGAAAACTATCGTCCAAAAATATGTTCAGGGAAGGCAACGAGGCAGAGTTGAAAACGAGGCAGAATAGCAGGAAACAGATTTCAAGAGGTACGTTGGAATCACCTTTAAAGCACAGGAAAAGGGGCACAACTTCGACAATGATGCATTTGGCCAAAAAGGGTGTATGCGTTTTCTCCTGAATATATTCTGGAGAAAACGCATACACCCTTTTTGGCCAAGCAAGAAAGAGGGCAATGCAAATATGCACTACAAAGAAGTATCACTTCCCACCTGTCAAAAGGGACATCCACAAAATGGGTAAAATCCAGAAAGGCAAGACAGGCCCTGGAGAACAGGTAGCATTGTTATGCTGATGCGTAGGATGTAAATTGCCAACTGCCTCTCTGGAGGTGTGCATTGTGTTCCCTAAACCAAGTAAACAGCAGAGCTACAGAGCCAAGGGCACATCCAGTATATGGAATATATCTTGGGAAAACTGAAAATCAATAAGACAGAGCCATTCCAAAATTTAGGGCTGCACTGCTTACAAGAACCTCAACTTGGGTACACCTTAAATATCCAAGGAAAGATAAAAACGTTTCAAAAAATTATGTTATTTACATACAATGGAATATCCCTCAGCCATGAAATCAATGTCATAAGACCAGTAGCAGCAAAATGAGTGGATTCAGGTACGATGATTCTAAGTGAAATAAGTCACACAGAAAAAGAAACTTATCTTAACATATCACTTATGAAGATCCTGTAAACATGGCTACACATGAACTGAGTTAGGAAAGAGAACAGAGTCTCACATTTAGAAAACACTCTTATGCCTGCTTATCGGGGAAGGAGAGGTGGGGTGATGCATAAAACCAGAGTTTGATATAAGCACAGGTACCTTTCCAAAAACCAACTATGGAATAGACAAGACCTACACCTTCCTCAGTGAAAGAGACTCAAAACCCCATATTTCCCACAGAGGATTATATCTGACTAGTAAGAATTTTAAAACCTATGTATTGATATGTCTCCGTAAGGGAATCAAGTGTGCCGAGACTTGCATAAACATGGCAGCGAGATTCAGCTCAAACCCACTATAAAAAGGAATTTGAAAAACAAATCAAAAGGGATATTCTTTACAATTCCTTCAGTGTCTCTGATGAAACCTTGAATGACCCTATCTACAATGAGAGCTGGATGTGGCATAAAGCTGGACACATGGGACTGAGAGGATTGGTGAGATTGGGTGAGCAAATGCAGACCCTTTAAAGAAATAATGTATAGCTCCCATTCCATGGGTCCCATGTGTCCAGGTTGAAGGGACTATTACTACCGCTATAACATGTATCGGAAACCTAGAGAATGGACACACTGTGAATACGAAAGGTTTCTAAAACTCAACTAATAATCCCTCTCCTGGTGCTCCGGTTTGACTTTCCAACTGCTTTACTATCAATCTGCCAACTTGGAGAGACAGCTCCTTTAACCTCCTGGTTCGCACAGTTACCAATTTGGCAAAAATAAAAGGGAAGAGGGAGAACAAATGAGAGAGTAGATGTTAGGCATTTGGACGGGTACATGTCACACTAATTGCCCCGCAGGAAGAATAATTAACCAAAGTCTCAGCCACGCGCCGGGAACCAGTACAGGTCCTGAACCAAAATTTTGGACTTGCGGTCTGCTCACAAAAAACGAATTTAAAAATGGAGCTCAGGGGCACAGGAATTCAGAAACTGGCAGAGTAATAAAGGACAACTATCGCCTAAAAATCTGTTGAGGGAAGGAATCGAGGCGGACTTGAAAGGGAGGCAGTATAGCAGGAAACAGATTTCAAGAGGTATGTTGGAATCACCTTTAAAGAACAGGAAGAGGGGCACAACTTCGACAATGATGCACTTGGCCAAAAATGGGCGTATGCGTTTTCTCCTGAATATATTCAGGAGAAAACGCATACGCCCATTTTTGGCCAAGCAAGCAAGCGGGCAATGCAAATCTGCACTACAAAGTAGTATCACTTCCCACTGTTCAAAAGGGACATCTGCAAAATGTGTAAAAACCAGAAAGGCAAGACAGGCCCTGGAGAACAGGGAGCCTTGTTATGCAGATCGGTGGGATGTAAATTGCCAACTGCCTCTCTTGAAGAGTGCATTGTGTTCCCTAAAACCAGTATACAACAGAGCTACAGAGTCAAGGGCACTTCCAGTCTAGGAAATATACCTTGGGAAAACTGAAAATCAATAAGACAGAGCCACCCCAAAATTTAGGGCTTCACTGCTTACAAGAACCTCAACATGTGTATACCTTAAATATCCCAGGAAAGACAAAAATGGTTCAAATAATTTTGGTACTTACATACGATGGAATATCCCTCAGCCATGAAATCAATTTCATAAGGCCAGTAGCAGCAAAATGAGTGGATTCAGGTACGATGATTCTAAGTGAAATAAGTCACATAGAAAAAGAAACTTATCATAAGATATCACATATGAAGGTCCTGTAAACATGGCTACACATGAACTGAGTTAGGAAAGATACCAGAGTAACGAATCTTATCATAAGATATCACTCATAGCGGGAATGTACACATGGCTACACATGAACTGATTTACAAACACAACGGAATCACACATTTAGAAAACAATCTTCTGCCTGCTTAAGGGGAAAGGCGAGGTGGGGTGATGCATAAAATCACAGCTTTAAATTAGCACTGATACCGTTACATAAACCAAGTATGTAATAGACAACACCTACTCCTGCCACAATGAACTGGACTGAACACCCCCTATTCATTGCAGAGGAATATGTATGACTCTCAGTATTTTAAAACATATGTATTCTCATGTCTCCATAAAGGAATCATGTGTGTGTATAACGGCATGAACAGAGCACTGAAATTCAGTTAAACCCACTTATAAAAATAAATTTCAAAAGCAAAATGCAAAAACAGTGAAACAGTGAGAAAGTCTTAAAAATTACGTTCAGGGCCTGTGATGCAACCTGGATTGACCACCTTTACACCCACAGCTGGATGAGACATAAGACTGGACACTTGGGGCTGACAAGATTGCTGAGGTTGTGTGAGCAAAAGAACACCACTTAGAGCAATACTGTGTGCTACCCATTCTAGTGGTCCCAACTCTCCAGGTTTAAGGGAATCTTCCTCCAGTTAAAACATGCATGGGAAACCCAGTGGATGGTACACTGTGTAATTGGGAAAGTTTTCTAAAAGGTACTTCATTTTTCCTTTTGTCGTGCTCGGCTTCGCCATTCCATCTGCATTACTCAAAATCTCCCCACTTGGAGTGTCAGCGCCTTTACCCTCCTGTTATGCACAGTTTGCAAATTGTGCAGAGGATGAACAGGAAGAGGGGGAATAAATGAGAGATTAGCTGTAGGTGTTTGGATGGGCACATGTCACTCTAGTTTCCCACCAGGAAGAAGAATTAAACAAAGGCTCAGCCTGAAGCCCCGGAAACAGACTAGGGCCTAAAGCCATCCTGCGGTATTGCAGCCAGCTCACAAAGAGGCGAGTTGAAAAATGGAAATCAGGGGCACAGCAATTCACAAACTTGCAGAGTTATAAAGGACAACTATCATCCAGAAATATATTCAGGAAAGGCAGTGAAGAGGATTTGAATGCAAGGCAGAATTGAAGGAAACAGATTTCAAGAGGTAGATTGGAGTCGTCTTTAAAGCACATGAAAAGCGACAGAATTTCGACAATGTTGCCCTTGGCTGAAAAGGGAGTATGTGTATTTTCTTGAATATATTCGGGAAAAAATTCATACGCCATTTTTGGCTAAGCAAGCCATCAGGCATTGCAAATCCACACTACAGAGAAGTGTCCCTTACATCCAGTCAAAAGGGCCATCCACAAATAGTGTGAAATCCACAAATGCAGGACAGGCCATGGAGAAAAGGGAGCCTGGTTACGCAAATGGACAGGATGTAAATTGCCAACAGCCTCTCTGGAGAACTGTATGTTGTTTTCTAAAACAGAGCTACAGAGCATAGCACACTTCCACTCATGGGCGTGTATTTTGGGAAAACTAAAAATCCATAACACACAGCCAGCCCAAAATTTAGGGCTGCTCTGTTTACAAGAACCTCGACTTCAGTACACTTTAAGTATCCCAGGAAAGGAAAAAAAATGGATATAGATGTTGTGGTACTTATATACAATGGAATGTCACTCAGACATAAAATCAATGTCATAAGGCCAATAGCAGCTTAATGAGTGGCTTTAGGTACGATGATGCTAAGTGAAATGAGCCACAAAGTAAAAGAAACTTATTGTAATATATCACTTATAGAGGGAATGTAAACATGGCTACACATGAACTGAATTTCAAAAGAGAACAGAGTTACACATTTAAAAAACACACTTATGCCTCCTTAAGGGGAAAGGTGACGTGGGTTGATGTGTAAAAGCAGAGTTTGAAATTAGCACAGATCCCATTCCATATACCAAATATGTAATAGACAAGACCTACTCCTTTCTCAATGAACTGGACACAAAACACCCTATTCACTGAAGAGGAATATATCTGACTGGTAATAACCTTGAAACCTATGTATTTATATGTCTCCATAATGGAATCAAGTGTATGTAGATTGGCATAAACACAGATCAATGGAACAGGACAGAAAGCCCAGAGATAAACCTACATACCTATGGCTATCTCAACTATGACAAAGGAGCTAAGGATATACAATGGAGAAAAGACAGTCTCTTCAGTAATTGGTGCTGGGAAAACTGGACCCCTACACATAAAAGAATGAAATTAGAACACTCCATAATACCATACACAAAAATAAACTCTAAATTGATTAGAGATCTAAATATAAGACCAGACACTATAAAACACTTAGAGGAAACCATAGGCAGAACACTCTATGACATAAATCACAGCAAGATCCTTTTGGACCCACCTCCTAGAGAAATGGAAATAAAAACAGAAATCAACAAGTGGGACCTAATGAAACTTAAAAGCTTTTACACAGTACAGGAAAACATAAACAAGATGCAAACACAACCCTCAGAATGGGAGAAAATATTTTCAAATGAAGCAATTGACAAAGGATTAATCTCCTAACTTTACAAGCACCACATGTAGCTCAATATCACAAAAACAAACAACCCAATCCAAAAACGGGCAGAAGACCTAAATAGACATTTCTCCAAAGAAGATATACAGATTACCAAGAAACACATGAAAGGATGCTGAACATCACTAATCATTAGAGAAATGCAAATCAAAACTACCGTGAGGTATCACCTCACAGCAGTCAGAGTGGTAATCATCAAAAAAATCTACAAAACAATAAACGCTGCAGAGGCCTTTATTGGAGAAAAGGGCACACACTTGCACTGTGGGTGGGAATGTAAATTGATATGGGCACTAGGGAGAACAGTACGGAGGTTCTTTTAAATAACTAACAATAGAAGTACCATACGACACAACAATCCAACTACTGGACATTTGCCTTGTGAAAACCATAATTCAAAAAGAGTTATGTACAAAAATGTGCATTGCAGCTCTATTTGCAATAGCCAGGACATGGAAGCAACCTAAGTGTCCATCGACAGATGAAGGGATAAAGAAGATCTGGCACATATATACAATGGAATATTACTCAGCCAAAAAAAGAAGCAAACTGAGCTATTTGTACTGAGGTGGATGGACTTAGAATCTGTCCCACACAGTTAAGTAAGTCAGAAAGGGAAAAACAAATACTGTATGTTAACAGAGATATACGGAATCTAATGAAGAAAAAAAAAAGATTTTGAAGAACCTAGTGGCAGGACAGGATTAAGGACACAGACATAGAGAAAGGACTTGAGGACACCGGAAGGGGGATGGGTAAGCTGGGACGAAGTGAGAGAGTGGCATGGACATAAATACATTACCAAATGTAACACCGATAGCTACTGGGAAGCAGCCACATAGAACAGGGAGATCAGCTTGGTGCTCTGTGAGCACATAAAGGGGTGGGATATGGAGTGTGGGAGGGAGATGCAAGAGGGAGGGGATCTGGTGATATTTGTATATGTATAGCTGATTCACTTTGTTATACAGCAGAAACGAACACTCCATTGTAAAGCAATTATACTCCAATAAACGTGTAAAAGGAAAAAAAAAAAAAGAAAGCCCTGGGATAAACCTTCACACCTATTGTCAACTAATCTATGACAAAGGAAGCAAGACTATACAATGGAGATAAGACAGTCTCTTCAATCATTGGTGCTGGGGAATATGGAGAGCTACATGTAAATGAATGAAATTAGAACACTCCCCAACACCATACATAAAAATATATTCAAAATGGATTAGAGACCTTAATGTAAGACCAGACAGTATAAAACTCTGAGAGGAAAACTTACGAAGGATACTCTGACGTAAATCACAGCAAGATCTTTTTTGATCCACCTCCTATAGTAATAAAATAAAAAAGAAAACTAAACAGATGGGACCTAATGAAACGTAAAAGCTTTTGCAAAACAAAGGAAACTACAAACAAGACGAAAAGACAACCCTCAGAATGGCAGAAAATATTTGCAAACGAATCAATGGACAAATGATTAATCTCCAATATATATAAACAGCTCATGCAGCTCAATATTAATAAAACAAACAACCCAATACAAAAATGGAAGAAGATCTAAATAGATATTTCTTCCAAGAAGACATAGAGATGGCCAGTACACACATGAAAATCTGCTCAACATCACTAATTATTAGAGAAATGGAAATCGAAACTACAATGAGGTATCACGTCAAATCATCAGAAAATCTACAAACAACAAATGCTGGAGAGGGTGTGGAGAAAAGGAACCTTATTCCACTATTGTTGGGAATGTAAATCGATACAGTCTCTATGGAGAACAGTATGGAGGTTCCTTAAAAAAATTAAAAATAGAATTACCATATAATCCAGCAATCCCACTACTGGGCATATACCCAGAGAAAACCATAAATCAAAAAGACACATTCACCACAACGTTCATTGCAGCACTATTTACAATAGCCAGGTAATGAAAGCAACCTAAGTGCCCACAGACAGACGAATGGATAAAGATATGGTACATATATATAATGGAATATTACTCAGCCATACATAGGAATGAAATTGGGTCATTTGTAGAGACCTTGATGGATCTAGAGACTGTCATACAGAGTGAAGTAAGTCAGAAAGAGAAAAACAAATATTGTATATTAATGCATATATGTGGAACCTAGAAAAATGGTACAGATGAACCGGTTTGCAGGGCAGAGATAGAGACACAGATGTAGAGAACAAACATATGGACACCAAGGGGTGAATACCATGTGAGGGTGGTGGTGGGATGAATTGGGAGACTAGGATTCACATGTGCACACTTATATGTATAAAATAGATATCCAATAAGAACCTGCTGTATAAAATGAATAAATAAATTTTAAAAAAATAAAAATAAATAAATAACATTTAATAAAATAAAACAGAAAAAAAGGTTTTCCCTTCACATAGATGTCTTTATATTAATGCATTATTTCCATGTTTATATCTCCAAATTTAAAAAAAAAGAGGAATAAATAAAATCTACCTTGAACCAAAAAGAAAAAAAGAAAAAAAAAAGAAAAAAAAAAAAAAAAACAGAACCCACCAGTTATACAGAGGAAAATCGTATAAGGGCACTTGCTCCAGTGGTAAAAAATTCTTAACTTGGTCAGTGTTGGGAAATCGTCTCCAATGCAGTCAGCAGCACTCCCCCCCACAAGGAGCATTCTCATTGCAAAGCTGGGGGACTGTGTCGAGGCGTCTGTGAGTAAATGTGAGCTGAGTCCCAGTCCTGCTGCAGCTGAACTCCTCCCACCCTTTCCAGGTAAAACACCTGAATATGTACAAGCACTTGCAAGCCTAGAGGAAGGGCTGTGGAGCCACACCAGCGACAGCACGCAGGCCGACTTGGTGCCTGCAGGCCAGCCAGGATGGTCCTGGACCCAGATGCTCTTCTGGAAGCTTTTCATTTCCCTGCCTGAGATACCCCTCCTGCCACGGCCTCCACTGCTTTTTTACTTCCTCACCTCTGCCTGGGGAGAAATTCCAGTGGCAGGTATGGGTGACACATCCTCTTCTTTAGCAGGTGACAGCCTGGCAACTCCTGCAGAAAGTCCAGCAGAGCCCCCCTCACACTGGGCCACCCACAAAGCCACGGCCTCTCCCTCCCTACCACCAACCCAGCCCCGACACTGCTGACAGGGCAGAGAATATGGCGTCAGGCACAGCAACAGGGGCTCTTGCTGACTGGAGAGGTGTTTATATTGACTTTAAACCAGGCACACATCGGGAGGGCCAGCAGGCAGTGTCAGGCTGCCCAAATCAGCCAATCCTCACCTCTCAGGGGCTCACAGTTGCAGAAAATGAACCTTGCTAAACGGGCCAGGCCCAAGGAACAGGTGTGGGCTCTTGAGATTCAGGCTAGACAAGGGGCTGCAGCTGCGGCTTGTTTTCTTATCATTTTATCTGGTCCATGAGTGGAAAACAACTTCAAGAAGACCGTATCCTAATGAGAGAAACCCAGGAGTCAGGGAGAGGAGTGATGGTGGGTGGAGACAGAGGCCTGGTGCCCTGGCTGCAGTGGAAGTGTCTGGAAGACCAGGCAGAGAGAGGCTGCACAGAGTGATAGCCAGGGTCACAGACCTGTCAGAGCTGCTGTTTGTTAGTTCAAGTCCTGCTCTGAGGTGTTCTGTGTCAGCTGTGAGCGACAGGTGAGCTGGGGGTTCTCTGCAAGGTGGGCTATGTGCACAGTTCCTGTGTGTCCAGCCCTGCTGGGGTACCTGCCCTGGGGAGCTCCGTATCCTGGGAAGGGACTGACTATGATAGCCCCATGGGCTGCTGGGTAGCTGCCCAGGTGAGCTCAATACGCTGGGAGGGACTTGAACACGAGAGCCCCGTGGGCTGTGGGGTGCGGGATGCAGCCCAGGTGAGCTCCATATCCTGGGATTGGCCTGACCACAAGAGCCCCATGGGCTGCTGGAGACCTGGTAAAGGATATCAGGACAGTCAGTGAAGCCACCGAGGATATACATCCAGTAGCTCCTATTTCCTACACCCTGCTGCTCATTCTACCATCCACCAGGCCATGGCATTCTGTATTAGACTTCAATGATGCCTTCTTCTGTATTCCATTCATCTCAGAGTCACAAGAATTTTTGGCTTTTGAGTGGCAGGACACAACATGCTACACAAGCAATAATGCTGGGCCGTCCTGCCCCAATGGTTCAAAAATCCCCACACCATCATTGGGGAAATGTCCTCTAAAGACCTAAAAGTTCTACCTCTGTAAAAGGGAACCCTCCTTCAATATGCAGATGACATTCTGATCGCCAGGCCTACTAAAGATGCCTCTGAACTACCTAGCCAAGAAAGGATAGAAGGTGTCCAAGAAAAAGGCTCAAATATACCAGGCTCAGGTGACATGACTGGGCTTCATTCTCACAGATATTCAGAGAAACGCATCCCAGGATAGGGAAGAAGCCATTTGCAGCCTTACCTCTTCTAAAACTAGAAGACAGCTTAGGGGTTCCTGGGGAGGCCAAGGTTTTCTGCATCTGGATCCCTAACTACAGTCTAATAGCTTGGACTCTATATGAAACACTGACACGAAAAGATGATGATCCTTTTGTATAGAATCCAGAAGCAGCCTTTCAAGAATAGAAAGATCAGTCAATTCAGACCCTTGCCCAGGAACTCGCTAATTTAGATAAACCCTTTGACCTTTACATACCCAGTCAAAGGTTAATTGCCCTTGGAGCCTTAGTGCAAAAACTGGGACCACTTGAAATGGAGCAACACAAGAATGCCCTTCAGGTATGATAAACTATGGTCACCAAGGGCTTTGCCCACTGACTCATCAGGCCAGGATACTGGGGTATCTAAAAAGCTGGAAATCAGCAGCCCACAAGGCCAGCTCCCTCCTAAGGGAAAAGGACCCCACATGGTGATCCTAACCACCCATCATGCCCTGAAGATGCAGGGGTCGCTCTGTGGACACACTGACCTCGAGTGAGGAGGCCCTCCAACTCCAACCTCCAGAGAGACAAACGGGAGCAACGGGCCCCCAAGATGACTCGTGTGACCATCACTTGACCTGGAGTTTCTCTCAGAAAACAAGCAGACTGTGCCCCGAAAGAGCAGACTACTGCTTGCAGGACTTACTGCACCCAGAGGGGAGCTAATAAGCTTGGCGGGGGAAACGTATATCACGCTTTCACCATAGAAAACCCTACAGACACCACGGTGATGGTGGCCAATATGACCGGCTGGACTGCTGGCTATTTCTAAAGGCCGTTGATTCAGTGGACGTCATGGTCCTGGATCACCACTGACCCTGCACTGTCTGGGAGTTGCGTGGGCAGGGTTCGGACACATGGTGCTGTTTGTACATTAATTCAGGGACCTAATTAAAGAAAGCACAGACTACAGGTCAGAGCATCTAGGCTGGCAAAAACCGTCAGCCTAAGGTCGCCGAACAAATGTGGGGTGGGGTGAAACCTGCCACCTCAGCATCTCTGCACATCTCTTTCCTGGACACTTAAAGGTCATCAGAATCTATAACACTTCCAATGCTGGTGCTCAGGCGGACGAGAAGTGAGGCAGGAGGCCTTGGGACAATCAACCTCACCTGGAGGCTGGTGGGGAGACGTTTTGCCCCTCCCCCCAAGTATCAGGGCTCCCACCACAGCATGAAGCCGTTACAAAAGAGGGGTCTGCACCCTCAACACCCCAAGAATGAGTAACGGAACAAAAAGCAGAGGAGGTGTTCGTCTCTGGCAACGTTCATTAAAAATTCCTGGGAGATAAAAAGAGAATCTGGGCAATAAAATAAAGTCTAAGCTGTTTTTCCTTTGTGCTTTGTCTAATTTCACGTGCTCCTAGGGTTCCGCATGCAGAGGTCCCACACCCAGCACTTCAGACCCGATTTCGTAGTGCAGAATGGCTGGGTCAACACCTCAGCTAGCGGGGTCCCATGCAGACTCCACGGCATAGAGCCTGAGCTTCAGCCAACCCAGCCCTCGCGAGCTCCATCCCCTCCCTCCCACTGACGCTGCTGGGATCCCTACACAGCATCCCAGCCCACAGCCTGTGGGGGAGTGCACACTCTCACCTCTCCATTCTGTTTTCAAAATAATGTTTCCTTTGCTTCTGAACCAAACTCAGTCTTGATCTGTTGGCTCCAATGACACTGGGCACGGGGAGTTCTGTTGGGGTCCACTCTGGAGGATCAGTAACAGAAATTGAGAACATTGTAACTTCAATGAACAGATGAGTGAGCCAAACTGTAGTTAACACAGAGCAGTGTATAATGCTCGGGTAAAATAAGATGTTTCTAAGACTTACCTTTGATATTTCCATCACTTTACTATAAGCAAGTTCAGTGAAGACGTCTGTCTTATTTGTCAGGTCAACATTAGAGAAATGAAGTGATTTATTTCCATGGATGTACATCGAGTACTCTTGGCTGAGGCTTCAATCTTGAATGAACGCTTTTCCATTGAAAATGATACCTCTCTTTCAGCTCCCCCGTTTCTGAGAAGTATAAAATCTTATAATTTATTATTACCAAAGGGGAAAGTTAGGAGAAGGGATAAATTAACAGTGTGGGATTAACACATACACACTGCTATGTATAAAATAGATCATCAACAAGGAACTATTGTATAGCACAGGGAACTACACTGAATATTTTGCAATAACCTATAAGGGGAAATAATCTGAAAAATAATAGATATTTTTATTGACATCGTCTATCAAAGACAGATAAAATGTAACCAAAGCAAGGCCGATCGTGAACGCTTCTGACCCTGAAGATTTCAATCATCTAAAGTTTGGGCTCTGCCTATTTCCCAAGGTGCTTAATGGACATACGTGTAGCCGTAGCTTAAAAATTCCCCAGTTTGGGGTACGGGGAGGCACTGATTTGGAAAAATCCCTGGTGTTCTCCTTCCATGCACGGGACCCTTCCTACAGCTAAAACATGCCTGTCACACCTAGAGGATCGTACACCATTTGATCAGAAAGAGTTTGGAAAAGGCACCTCATCTCCTCATCGTCTGGTGCTCGGGTTCACCCCTCCAGCATATTTCCTAACAATCTCCTCACTTGGGGATATCAGCACCGTCAACATCCTGTTCCACACAGTTTGTAATTTGTCCAGAGGATGAAGTGGAAGGATGAGAAAAATATAGAGACAAGTCTTAGGTGTTCGGACAGGCACATGCCACTCTAATTTCCAATCTGGAAGAAAAATTCATCAAAGGCTAGAATTGCCCACGGAAACAGAATAGGGCTAGAGGAAATCCCGCTGTTTTGTGTCCAGTTTCCAAAAACACAAGTTGAATAATGGAACTCAGGGGCACTAAAATTCATGAAACTGCAGAGTTGAAAATATCTATCGTCGAAAAATGTCTTGAGGTAAGTCACAGAAAAGGAGTTGTAAGCAAGGGAGAGTGGCAGGAAACAGATTTGAAGAGGTAGAAAGGACTCCCCATTATTGCACAAGAAAAGGGGCTGAACATCGCCAATGATGCAGTTGGCCCAAAAGGGCGTATGCAATTTTTTCTGAATATATTCAAGTAAAGGCCATACACACTTTTTATCCAACCAAACAGGTGGGCAATGGAAATCAGTACTACAAAATGTATCACTTCACATCAGTCAGAAGGGCCATCCACATAAAGTGTAAACACCAGAAATGCAGGACAGGGTGAGGAGAAAAGGGAGCCCTGTGAGGCTGATAGTGGAATTGTAATTTGCCAACGGCCACTATGGCGAAGTGTATTGTGTTTGCTAAAACATCTAAAAGATGAGCTACAGAGCATAGGGCACTTGCACTCATGGACGTATCTGCATTGTGATGAAAAGTTCATGGAGCATTGTGGTGACAAATTTCACAGAGCCTTGTGATGATGAGGGCATTGACTATTGTGATGACACAGGTCATGAAACCTTGTGATGACGGGACACACGGAGCATTGTGATGACTGGGGTCATGTAGCATTGTGATGACAGCGGCATGGAGCATTGGTCTGACAAGTTTCATGGATAATTGTGTTGACAGTGGGCATGGCACATTGTGATGACAAGGGCATGGAGCATTGTGATGACAAGGTCATGGAGTATGGTGAAGACAGGTGTCAGGGAGCATTGTGATGGCATATTTCATGTACCATTGTGATGACAAGTGCTTGGAGCATTGTGATGACAAGGGTCATGGAGCATTGTGATGACAAGGGCATGGAGCATTGTGATGACAACGGCCATTGAGAATTTTGATGAAAAGGTCGTGAAGCATTGTGATGACAAAGGTATGGGGCTTGCTATTACAGGGTTCATGGGGCATTTCGATGACAAGTGCATGGAGAATTGTGATGACAAGAGCATGTTAAACTGTGATGAGAACTGTCATGGAGCATTGTGATGACAAGGACGTGAAGAATTGTGATGACAAGGGACATGGAGCATTGTGATGAAAAGGGCATGGAGCATTGTGAATGCAAGACCGTGGAGCACTGTGATGAGAAGACCATGGATAATTATAATGACGAGCATCATGGAGCACTGTAATGACAAGGGGCATGGAGCATTGTGATGATACGTCTCATTGAGCATTGTGATGTCACGGGTCATGGATCATTGTGATGACAAGGGTCATGGAGTATTGTGATGACAAGCTTGTGGAGTATTGTGATGACAAAGCATTTAACACTGTGATGGGAAATGTCATGGAACATAGTGATGCCAAGAACGTGGAGAATTGTGATGACAGGGAACATGGAGCATTGTGAGGAACAGGGCAAGGAGCATTGTGATGGCAAGACCGTGGAGCACTGTGATGAGAAGACCATGGATAATTGTGATGATGAGCGCCATGGAGCGCTATAATGACAAAAGGTATGGAGAATTGTGATGACAGTGGCCATGGAGCATTGTGATGAAAAGAGTCATGGAGCATTTTGATGACAAGGGTGTGGAGCATTGTGATGAGAAGACCATGGATAATTGTGAATGACGCGGGTCATGGAGCACTGTAATGACAAGGAGTATGGAGCATTGTGATGACAGTGCTCATGGATCATTTTGATTTCAAGGAGCATGGAGCATTGTGATGACAAGGGCATGAAGCATTGTGATGAGAAGGGCATCGAGCATTGTGATGACAAGTGTCATGGAGCTTTGTGATGACAAGGGCTTGGAGCAATGTGATGAGAGTGTTCATGTAGAATTGTGATGACAATGACATGGAGCATTGTGATGCCAAGTGTCATGGAGCTTTGTGATGACAAAGGTCATGGAGCATTTTGATGACAAGTGTGTGGTGCATTGTGATGAGAAGGGCAGGGAGCATTTTGATGACAGGGTCATGCAGAAATTTGATGAAAAGTGTAATGGAACATTTTGATGACAGGGGATATAGAACATTGTGATGCCAGGTGTCATAGAGCATTGGGATGAAAAGGGTCATGGAGCATATTGATGACAGGGGTTATGGAATATTGTGATGATAAGGGGATGTAGCATTGTGATGATAGGGGTCATGGAGGATTCTGATGAGAAAGCTAACGGAGCATTGTGATGACAATGGCTTGGAGCATTGTGATGACAATGGTCAGGGAGCATTGTGCTGACAGGTGCATGGAGAATTGTGATGAAAAGGTTCATGGAGTATTCTGATGAAAAGCTTGTGGAGTATTTTGATGACAATGGCATGGAGCATTGTGATGAAAAATGCATGAGGCATTGTGATGACAAGTGTATTGAGAATTGCGATGACAAAGGTCATGGAGCATTGTGATGAAAAGGGCATGGAGTATTGTGATGACAGGCATCATGGAGCGTTGTGATGACAAGTGTTATGGAACATTGTGATCACAAGGGTTTGGAGCATTGTGATGACGGAGTTCATGGATCATTTTGATTTCAAGGACCATGGAGCATTGTGATGACAAGGGCATGAAGCAATGTGAACCCAATGTTCATGGAGGACTGTGATGACAATGGTAATGGAGTATTGTGATGACAAGCGAATAGAGCATTGCAATGACAAGGTCAGGTAGCATTTTGCTGACAAAGGCATGGAGCATTGTTATGACAGGTGTCATGGAACACTGTGATGACAAGCGTCACGGAGCATTGTGAATAAAGGGGTCATGGAGCATTGTGATGACAAGGGCATGGATCATTGTGATGACAAATGTCATGGAGCATTGGGCTGAAAATGTTCATGGAGTATTGTGATGACAGGGGTGATGGAGCATTTTGATGAGAAGGTCATAGGGCATTGGGCTGAAAATATTCATGGAGTATTGTGATGACAAGGATCATGGAGCATTTTGATGACAAGTTCCTGGAGCACTTTGATGAGAGGACAATGGAGACTTGTGATGACAAGTCTCATGGAGCATTCTGATGAAAAGGGACATGGAGCATTGTGATTACAGGTGTCTAGGAGATTTGTGATGACAAGGGCATGGAGCATTGTGAGGAGAAGGCCATGGAGAATTCTGATGACATGCGTCATTGAGCTTTGTGATGACAAGTCATGGAACATTGTGATTTCAGGGGTCTTGGAGCATTATGATTAAAAGGGCATGGATCATTGTGATGAAAAAGGCATGGAGACGAGTCATGACAGGGTTAAGGGAGCATACTGATGACAAGTGTCAGGGAGCATTGTGATGACAAGTGTATTGAGCATTGTGATGACAAAGGTCATGGAGCATTGTGATGAGAAGACCATGGATAATTGTGATGATGAGCGTCATGGGGTGTTGTGATGATAAGTGTTATGGAACATTGTTATCACAAGGGATTGGAGCATTATGAGGACAGAGGTCATGGAGAATATTGATTTCATTGTGATGACAATAGCCTGAAGCATTATGATGATGGGCATGGTCCATTGTGATGGCAGGGTTCATGGAGCTGTGAGATGAAAACACGCATGGAGCATTTTGATTACAAGGGTCTTGGAGCATTGTGATGACAAGGGCATGGAGCATAGTGATGAAAGGGCCATGGAACATTCTGATGACATGCATCATGGAGCTTTCTGATGACAAGGGCATCGAGCATTTTGATTAGAGGGGTCGTGGAGCATTGTGATGACAAGTGTCTTCGAGCCTTCTGATGACAAGGCCGTGGAACATTGTGATGGCAGGTGTCATGGAGCATTGTTATGACAAAGATAAAGGAGCATTGTGATGAGAAGGGCATGGAGCACTGGTCTGAAATATTTCATGGATTATTGTGATGAGAGTGGGCATAGAGCAGTGGGATGATAAGGGCATGGAACACTGTGATACATGGGTCATGGAGGATTGTAATGACAAGGGCATGGGGCATTGTGATGAGAAGGGCATCGAGCATTGTGATGACAAGTGTCATGGAGCTTTGTGATGACAAGGGCATGGAGCAATGTGATGCCAACGGTCATGGCGCTTTGTGATGACAAAGGTATTGGAGCATTTTGTTGACAAGTGCATGGTGCATTGTGATGAGAAGGGCAGGGAGTATTTTGATGACAGTGTCATGCAGCAATATGATGAAAAGTGTATTGGAACATTTTGATGACAGGGGTTATAGAATATTGTGATGTCAGGGGTCATGGAACATTGTGATGATAAAGGGATATAGCATTGTGATGACAGGGGTCATGGGATATTGTGATTACAGGGGTGAGGGAGTATTGTGATGACTAGTGATGGAACACTTTGATATCTTTGGGGAGAGAGCATTTTGATGAGAAGTTTATGGAGCATTGTGATTACAAGGTTTATGGAGCATTGCAATGACAAGTTTCTGGACCGTTGTGATGAAAATCGAATGGCACATTGTGATGACAAGGGTCATGGAACATTTTTCAGACAAAGGAATGGAGCATTTTGATGACAATGGTCACAGAGCATTGTGATTAAAATGGCATGGGGCATTGAGATGAAAAAGGCATGGAGCCTTTTCGTGACAGGGTTCAAGGAGCATTCTGATGACAATGGTCATGGAGCATTGTGATGAAAAAGGCATGGAGTATTGTGATGACAGGCATCATGGAGCATTGTGATGACAAGTGTTATGGGACACTGTGATCACAAGGGTTTGGAGCATTGTGATGACAGAAGTCATGGATCATTTTGATTTCAAGGAACATGGAGCATTGTGATGACAAGAGCATGAAGCAATGTGATCCCAAGGGTCATGGAGGATTGTGATGACAATGGAAATGGAGTATTGTGATGACAAGCGCATAGAGCATTGTAATGACAAGTTAATGTAGCATTTTGATGACAAAGGCATGGAGCATTCTGATGACAGGTGTCATGGAGCGCTGTGATGACAAGAGTCATGGAGCATTGTGAATAAAGGGGTCATGGAGCATTGGGATGACAAGGGCATGGTTCATTGTGATGACAAGTGTCATGGAGCATTGGGCTGAAAATGTTCATGGAGTATTGTGATGACAGGGGCCATGGAGCATTGTGATGACACAGGTCAAGGAGAATTCTGATTTCATTTTGCTGACAATAGCCGGAAACATTATGATGATGGGCATGATGCATTGTGCTGACAGGGTTCATGGATCATTGAGATGAAAAGGGGCATGGAGCATTGTGATTACAGAGGTCTTGGAGCAGTGTGATGACAAGGGCATGGAACATTTTGATGAGAAGGCCATGGAACTTTCTGATGGCATGTGTCATGGAGCTTTGTGATGACAAGGGCATGGAGAATTGTGATTACAGGGGTCTTGGAGCATTGTGATGACAAGTGTCATGGAGCCTTGTGCTGACAAGGCCGAGGAATATTGTGATGGCATGGGTCATGTACCATTGTTATGACAGGGGAATGGAGCATTGTGATGAGAAGGGCATGGAGCATTGTAATTAAAAAGTTTATGGAGCAATACCATGACTAATTTGTGGACCGTTGTGATGAAAAGTTCGTAGAACATAGTGATGACAAGGGTCATGGAGCATTTTTCTGACAAAGGCATGGAGCATTTTGATGACAAGTGTCACAGAGCATTGTGATGAAAAGTTCATGGAGCATTGTGGTTATAAGGTCACAGAGCCTTGTGATGACGCGGCCATGGACCATTGTGATGACAAATGTTATGAAGCATTGTGATGACTGGAGTCACGGAGCACTGTGATGACTGGGGTCATGGAGCATTGTGATGACAAGTGCATGGAGCATTGTGGTGACAGGGGCATGGAGCATTGGTCTGACAAGTTTCATAGATTATTGTGATGACAGTGGACATGGTGCATTGTGATGACAAGGGCATGGATCATTGTGATGAGAAGGTCATGGAGTATTGTGAAGACTGGTGTCAGGGAGCATTGTGATGACATATGTCATGGTCCATTGCAATGAGAATGGCAGGGAGCATTGTGATGCCAAATGTAATGGAGGATTGTGATGACAAATATAATGGAGCATTGTGTTGACTAGGGCTTGGAGCATTATGAGAACAAGGGCCATTGAGAATTTTCAGAACAAGGTCGTGAAGCATTGTGATTACAGGGTCCTGGAGCATTGTGATGAGAAATCTATAGAGACTTGTGATAACAAATCTCATGGAGCATACTGATGAAAAAGTTCATGGACCATTGTGATTACAGGGGTCTTGGAACATTGTGATCACATGGGCATGGAGCATTGTGAGGAGAAGGCCAAGGAGCATTCTGAAGACCTGTTTCATTGAGCTTTGTGATGTCAGTGGTCATCGAACATTGTGATGATAAGTGCATGTAACATTGTCATGACAGGTGTCATGGAACATTGTGATAACAGGGGTGAGGGAGTATTGTGACGAATAGTGATGTAACATTGTGATATCTCTGGTGAGAGAGCATTTTGATGAGAAGTGCATGGAGCATTGTAATGACAAGTTTTATGGAGCATTGTGATGACAAGATTGTGGAGCACTGTGATGACAAGCGCATGGTGCATTGTGATGACATGTGTCATGGAGCATCGTGCTGACATGCGCATGGAGCATTGTGATGACAAGGGTCATGGAGCATTGTCCTGAGAAAGGCATAGAGCATTGTGATGACAAGGATCAAAGACCATTGTGATGAAAAGTTCATGGAGCATTGTGATGACAAGGGTCATGGAGCATTGTGATGACAAGGGCATGGAGCATTGGTCTAATAAGTTTCATGGATTATTGTGATGACTGTTGGAATGGTGCATTGTGGTGACAAGGGTATGGAGCATTGTGATGACCAGGTCATGCAGTATTGTGAAGACAGGTGTCAGGGAGCATTGTGATGATATATGTAATGGCCCATTGTGATGACAATGGCATGGAGCATTGTGATGCCAGGTGTCATGGAGTGTTCTGATGACAAATGTAATGGTGCATTGTTATGACAGTGGCTTGGAGCATTGAGATGACAAGGGTCAGGGAGCATTGTGCTGACAATTGCATGGAGAATTGTGATGACAAGTGTCATGGAACATTCTCATGACAAGCTTGTGGAGTATTTTGATGACAGTGGCGTGGAGCATTGTGATGAAAACGGCATGTGGCATTGTGTTGAAAATTGCTTGCAGCCTTTTCGTGACAGGGTTCAAGGAGCATTCTGACGACAAGTGTCAGGGAGCATTGTGATGACAAGTGTATTGAGAATTGTGATGACAAAGCTCATGGAGCATTGTGATGAAAAGTGCATGGAGTATTGTGATGACAGGCACGATGGAGCGTTGTGATGACAAGTGTTATGGAACATTGTGATCACAAGGGTTTTAAGCATTGTGATGAGAGAGGTCATGGATCATTTTGTTCTCAAGGAGCATGGAGCATTGTGATGACAAGGGCATGAAGCAATGTGATCCCAAGGTTCATGGAGGATTGTGATGACAATGGTAATGGAGTATTGTGAAGACAAGCACATAGAGCATGGTAATGACAAGGTCATGTAGCATTTTGCTGACAAAGGCATGGAGCATTGTGATGACATGTGTCCTGGAGCACTGTGATGACAAGCGTCACGGAGCATTGTGAATACAGGGGTCATGGAGCATTGTGATGACAGAGGTTATGGAGAATTTTTATTTCATTGTGCTGACAATAGCCGGAAGCTTTATGATGAAGGGTATGATGCATTGTGATGACAGGTTTCATGGAGCATTGAGATGAAAAGGGGCATGGAGCATTGTGATTACAGGGGTCTTGGAGCACTGTAATGACAAGAGCATGGAGCATTTTGATGAGAAGGCCATCGAACATTCTGATGACATGTGTCATGGAGCTTTGTGATGACAAGGGCATGGAGCACTGTGATTACAGGGGTCTTGGAGCATTGTGATGACAAGTGTCATGGAGCCTTGTGATGACAAGGCCGTGGATCATTTTGATGACAGAGGTCATGGAGCATTGTTATGACACGGGTAATGGAGCATTTTGATTAGAAGGGCATGGAGCATTGTGATTACAAGGTTTATGGAACATTGCTATGACAAATTTGTGGACAGTTTTGATGAAAAGTGCGTGGTACATTTTGATGACAAGGGACATGGAGCATTTTTCTGACAAAGGCATGGAACATTGTGATGACAAGGGTCACAGAGAATGGTGATGAAAGTTCATGGAGCATTCTGGTTACAGGGGTCTTGGAGCATTGTGATGACAAGTGTCATGGAACCTTGTGATGAATAGGCCGTGGAACATTGTGATGGCAGGGGTCTTGGTGCATTGTTATGAAAGAGGTAATGGATCATTGTGATGAGAAGGGCATGGAATATTGTTCTGAAATGTTTCATGGATTATTGTGATGAGAGTGGGCGTGGAGCATTGTGATGACAAGGGTATGGAACACTATGATACATGGGTCATGCAGGATTGTAATGACAAGGGCATGGAGCATTGTGATGGGAAGGGCATTGAACATTGTGATGACAAGTGTCATGGAGCTTTGTGATGACAAGGGCATGGAGCAATGTTATGAGAGGGTTCATGAAGCATTGTGATGAAAATAACATGGTGCATTGTGATGCCAAGTGTCATGGAGCTTTGTGATGACAAGTCATGGAGCATTTTCATGACAACTGCATGGTGCATTGTGATGAGATGGGCAGGGATCATTTTGATGACCGGGTCATGCAGCAATTTGATGAAATATGTAATGGAACATTTTGATGGCAGGGGTTTTAGAACATTGTGATGTCAGGGGTCTTGGAGCTTTGGGATGAAAAGGGTCATGGAGCATTTTGATGACAGGGGTCATGGAACATTGTGATGATAAGGGGATATAGCAGTGTGATGACAGGTTCATGGATCATTGGGATTACAGGGGTGAGGGAGTATTGTGATGACTAGTGATGGAACACTTTGATATCTCTGGTGAGAGAGCATTTTGATGAGAAGTGTATGGAGCATTGTGATTACAATGTTTCAGGAGCATTGCAATGACAAGTTTGTTCACCATTGTGATGAAATGCGTGTGGCACATTGTGATGACAATGGTCATGGAGCATTGTTCTGACAAAGACTTGGAGCACTGTGATGACAAGGGTCACAGAGAATTGTGATGAAAAGTTCATGGAGCATTGAGGTTACAAAGGTCATATATGCTTGTGATGATGCGGACATGGACCAGTGTGATGACAAACATTATGAAGCATTGTGATGACTGGAGTCACGGAGCATTGTGATGACAGTGGTCATGGAGCATTGTGATGACATGTGTCATGGAATATTGTGCTGACAAGTGCATGGACCATTGTGATGACAAGGGTCATGGAGCATTGTAGTGAGAATGGCATAGAGCATTGTGATGACAAGGGTCAAAGAGCATTGTGATGAAAAGTTCATGGAGCATTGTGGTTAAAAAGGTCACAGAGACTGTTGATTACGAAGGCATGGACCATTGTGATGACAAAGGTCATGAAGCATTGTAATGTCTGGAGTCACGGAGCATTGTGATGACAGGGGTCATGGAGCATTGTGATAACAATGGCATGGATAATTGTGATGACAAGGTTTATGGAGCATTGCAATGACAAGGTTGTCGACTGTTGAGACGAAAACCGCGTGGCACATTGTGATGACAAGGGTCATGGAACACTGTTCTGACAATGGCATGGAGCATTGGAATGACAGCGGCATGGAGCAATTGTCTGACAAGTTTCATAGATTATTGTGATGACAATGTGCATGGTGCATTGTGATGACAAGGGCATGGAGCATTGTGAGGAGAAGTCCATGGAACATTCTGATGACATGCGTCATGGAGCTTTGTGATGATAAGGGCTTGGAGCACTGTGATTACAGGGGTCTTGGAGCATTGTGATGACAAGCGTCATGGAGCCTTGTGATGACAAGGCCTTGGAACATTGTGATGGCAGGGGTCATGGAGCATTGTTATGACAAATGTAATGGAGCATTGTGATGACAAGGGCATTTAACATTGGGATGAGAATGTCATGGAGCGTTCTGATGACATGCATCATGGAGCTTTGTGATGACAAGTGCATGGAGCATTGTGATTAGAGGGGTCTTGGAGCACTGTGAGGAAAAGGGCATGTAACATTGTGATGAAAAAGTCATGGAGCCTTGTCATGACAGGGTTCAAGGAGCATACTGATAACAAGTGTCAGGGACCATTGTGATGACAAGGGTATTGAGCATTGTGATGACAAATGTCATGGAGCATTGTGATGAGAATGACATGGATTATTGTGATGACAAGCGTCATGGGGCACTGTGATGACAAGTGTTATGGAATATTGTGATCACAAGGGTTTGGAGCATTGTTATAACAGAGGTCATGGAGCCTTTTGATTTCATTGTGATGACAATAGCATGAAGCATTATGATGATGGGCATGGTGCATTGTGATGACAGGGTTCATGGATCATTGAGATGAAAAGGGGCATGGAGCATTGTGATTACAGGGGTCTTGGAGCATTGTGATGACAAGGGTCATGGAGCCTTGTGATGACAAGCCCACGGAACATCGTGATGGCAAGGGTCATGGAGCATTGTTATGACAGTGGTAATGGAGCATTGTGATGGCAAGCGCATGGAGCATTGTGATGAGAAGGCCATGGAGCATTCTGATGACATGTGTCATGCAGCTTTGTGATGACAAGGCATGGAGCAATGTGATGAGAGAGTTCATGGAGCATTGTGATGACAATGACATGGAGCATTTTGATGCCAATGGTCATGGTTATTTGTGATGACAAAGGTCATGGAGCATTTGATGACAAGTGCGTTGTGCATTGTGATGAGAAGGGCAGGGAGCATTGTGATGACAGGGTTATGGAACATTTTGATGACAGGGGTTATGGAACATTGTGATGTCAGAGGTCATGGAGCATTTTGATGAAAAGAGTCATGGAGCATTTTGATGACAGGTGTTATGGAGCATTGTGATGTCAGGGGTCATCGAACATTGTGATGATAAGTGCATGTAGCATTGTGATGACAGGAGTCATGGAACATTGTGATAACAGGGGTGAGGGAGTATTGTGACGAATAGTTATGTAATATTGTGATATCTGTGGTGAGAGAGCATTTTGATGAGAAGAGCATGGAGCATTGTGATGACAAGGTTTATGGAGCATTGTGATGAAAAGATTGTGGAGCCCTGTGATGACAAGTGCATGGTGCATTTTGATGACATGTGTCATGGAGCATCGTGCTGACAAGCGCATGGAGCATTGTGATGACAAGGGTCATGGAGCATTGTGCTGAGAAAGGCATAGAGAATTGTGATGACAAGTATCCAAGAGCATTGTGATGAAAAGTTCATGGAGCATTGTGATGACAAGGGTCATGGAGCATTTTGATGAAAGGGTCATGGAGCATTGGTCTAATATGTTTCATGGATTATTGCGATGACTGTTGGAATGATGCATTGTGGTGACAAGGGCATGGAGCTTTGTGATGACTGATGTCATGGAGCACTGTGATGACAAGCGTCACAGAGCATTGTGAATACATGTGTCATGGAGCATTGGGATGACAAGGACATGGATCATTGTGATGACAAGGGTCATGGAGCATTGGGCTGAAAATGTTCATGGAGTATTGTGAAGACAGGGGTCATGGAGCATTGTGATTACAGGGGTCTTGGAGCATTGTGATGACAGAGGTCATGGATAATTTTTATTTCATTGTGCTGACAATAGCCGGAAGCATTATGATGAAGGGTATGATGCATTGTGATGACAGGGTTCATGGAGCAATGAGATGAAAAGGGCATGGAGCATTTTGATGAGAAGGCCATGGAACATTCTGATGACATGGGTCATGGAGCTTTGTGATGACAAGGGCATGGATCATTGTGATGACAAATGTTATGAAGCACTGTGATGACTGGAGTCACGGAGCATTTCGATGACACGAGTCATGTAGTACTGTGATGAAAAGGGCATCAAGCATTGTGATGACAAGGGCATGGAGCATTGTGATGACAGTGGCATGGATCATTGGTCTGACAGGTTTCATAGATTATTGTGATGAAAGTGGACATGATGCTTTGTGATGACAAGGGCATGGATCATTGTGATGAGAAGGTCATGGAGTACTGTGAAGACAGGTGCCAGGGAACATTGTGATGACATATGTCATGGTCCATTGCGATGACAATGTCAGGGAGCACTGTGATGCCAAATGTAACGAAGGATTGTGATGACAAATATAATGGAGCATTGTGAGGACTAGGGTTTGGAGCATTATGATGACAAGGGCCATTGAGAATTTTCAGGACAATGTCGTGAAGCACTGTGATGATAATGTCCTGGAGCACTGTGATGAGAAAACCATGGAGCACTGTGATGACAAATCTCTTGGAGCACACTGATGAAAAGGGGCATGGAGCATTGTGATTACAGGGGTCTTGGAACTTTGTTATGACATGGGTATGGAGCATTGTGAGGAGAAGGCGAAGGAGCATTCTGAAGACATGCGTCATTGAGCTTTGTGATGACAAGGGCATGAACATTGTGATTACATGGGTCTTGGAGCATTGTGATGAAAAGGGCATGGATCATTGTGATGAAAAAGGCATGGAGCCTTGTCATGACAGGGTTCAAGGAGCATACAGACAACAAGTGTTAGGGAGCACTTTGATGACAAGTGTATTGAGCATTGTGATTACAAAGGTCATGGAGCATTGTGATGAGAAGTCCATGGATAATTGTGATGACGAGCGTCATGGGGCATTGTGATGAGAAGTGTTATGGAATATTGTGATCACAAGGGTTTGGATCATTGTTATGACAGAGGTCATGAAGAATTTTGATTTAATTGTGCTGACAATAGCCTGAATCATTATAATGATGGGCATGATGCATTGTGATGACAGGGTTCATGGAGCATTGAGATGAAAAGAGGCATGGATCACTGTGATTTAAGGGGTCTTGGAGCATTGTGAAGACAAGTGTCATGGAGCCTTGTGATGACAAGGCCGTGGAACATTGCGATGGCAGGGGTCATGGAGCATTGTTATGACAGGGGTAATGGAGAATTGTGATGGCAAGGGCATGGAGCATTGTGATTAGAAGGCCATGGAGCATTCTGAGGACGTGTCATGGAGCTTTGTGATGACAAGGGCATGGAGCAATGTGATGAGAGCGTTCATGTAGCATTGTGATGACAATGACATGGAGCATTGTGATGCCAAGGGTCATGGATCTTTCTGATGACAAAGGTCATGGAGGATTTTGATGACAAGGGCGTTGTGCATTGTGATGAGAAGGGCAGTGAGCATTGTGATGACATGGTCATGGAGCAATTTGATGAAAAGGGTCATGGAATATTTTGATGAGAGTGGTTATGGAACATTGTGATGCCAGGGGTCATCGAACATTGTGATGATATGTGCATGTAGGACTGTGATTACAGGAGTCAGGGAAGATTATGATGACAGGGGTGAGGGAGTATTGTGACGAATAGTGATGTAACATTGTGATATCAGTGGTGTGAGAGCATTTTGATGAGAAGTGCATGGAGCATTGTGATAACAAGTTTTATGGAGCATTGTGATGACAAGATTGTGGAGCACTGTGATGACAAGTGCATGGTTCATTGTGATGACATATGTCATGGAGCACTGCGCTGACAAGCGCATGGAGCATTGTGATGAAAATGGTCATGGAGCATTGTGCTGAGAAAGGCATAGAGCATTGTGACGACAAGGGTCAAAGAGCATTGTGATGAAAAGTTCATGGAGGATTGTGTTTAAAAAGGTCACAGAGGCTGTTGATGACGAGGGCATGGGCCACTGTGTAGACAAAGGTCATGAAGCATTGTGATGACTGGAGTCACGGTGCATTGTGATGACAGGGGTCATGGAGCATTGTGATAACAAGGGCATGGAGCATTTTGATGACAAGGGCATGGAGCATTGTGATGAGAAGGCCATGGAACATTTTGATGACATGTGTCATGGAGCTTTGTGATGACAAGGGCATGGAGCATTGGTCTAATAAGTTTCATGGATTATTGCGATGACAGTTGGAATGACGCTTTGTGATGACAAGGGCATGGAGCATTGTGATGATCAGGTCATGCAGTATTGTGAAGACAGCTGTCAGGCAGAATTGTGATGACATATGTAATGGCCCATTGTGATGACAATGGCATGGAGCATTGTGATGCCAAGTGTCATGGAGGATTCTGATGACAAAGTAATGGAGCATTGTGATGACAATGGCTTGGAGAATTGTGATGACAAGTGTCAGGGGGCATTTAGCTGACAAGTGCATGGAGAATTGTAATGACAAGGGTCATGGAACATTCTGATGACAACTTGTGGAGTATTTTGATGACAATGGCATGGAGTATTGTGATGAAAACGGCATGGGGCATTGTGATTAAAAAGGCATGGAGCCTTTTCGTGACAGGGTTCAAGGAGAATTCTGACGACAAGTGTCAGGGAGCATTGTGATGACAAGTGTATTGAGAACTGTGATGACAGTGGTCATGGAGCATTGTGATGAAAAGGGCATGGAGTATTGTGATGACAGGCATCATGGAGTGTTGTGATGACAAGTGTTATGGAACAATGTGATCACAAGGGTTTGGAGCATTGTGATGACAGAGGTCATGGATCATTTTGATTTCATGGAGCATGGAGCATTGTGATGACAAGGGCATGAAGCAATGTGATCCCAAGGTTCATGGAGGTTTGTGATGACAATGGTATTGGAGTACTGTGATGACAAGCGCATAGAGCATTGTAATGACAAGGTCATGTACCATTTTCTGACAAAGGCATGGAGCATTGTGATGATAGGTGTCATGGAGCACTGTGATGACAAGGGTCACGGAGCATTGTGAATACAGGGGTCATGGAGCATTGGGATGACAAGGGCATGGTTCAATGTGATGACAAATGTCATGGAGCATTGGGCTGAAAATGTTCATAGAGTATTGTGATGACAGGGGTCATGGAGCATTTTGATGACAAGAGTTCCGGATCATTGTGTTGTCAGGTGTCATGGAGTGTTGTGATGACAGTGGTCATGGAGCATTGTGATGATATTGGCCATGGAGCATTGTGATGAGAAGGTCGTGGAGCATTGTGATTACAGGTGTCTTGATGCATTTTGATGAATAGGGCATGTATCATTGTGATGAAAAAGGCATTGAGCCTTGTCATGACATTGTTCAAGAAGCATACTCACGACAAGTGTCAGGGAGCATTGTGATGACAAGTGTATTGAGTATTTGATGACAAATGTCATGGAGCATTGTGATGAGAAGACGATGGATAATTGTGATGATGAGCGTCATGGGGTGTTGAGATGATAAGTCTTATGGAATATTGAGATCACATGGGTTTGGAGCATTATGATGAAAGAGGTCATGGAGAATTTAGATTTCATTGTGATGACAATAGCCTGAAACATTATGATGATGGGCATGGTGCATTGTGATGACAGGGTTCATGGAGCATTGAGTTGAAAAGGGGCATGGAGTATTGTGATTACGGGAGTCTTGGAGCATTGTGATGACAATGGCATGGAGCACTGTGATGAGAAGGCCATGGAACATTCTGATGACATGCGTCATGGAGCACTGTGATGACAAGGGCATGGAGCATTGTGATTACAGGGGTCTTGGAGCATTGTGATGACAAGGGTCATGGAGACTTGTAATGACATGCCGTTGAACAATGTGATGGCAGGTGTAGTGGAGCATTGTTATGACAGAGGTAATGGAGCATTGTGATGAGAAGGGCATTGAGTTTTGGTCTAAAATGTTTCATGGATTATTGTGATGAGAGTGGGCATGGAGCATTGGGTTGACCAGGGCACGGAACACTGTGATACATGGGTCATTGTTATGGAGCTTTGTGATGACAAGTCATGGAGCATTGTGATGTCAAGGGCATGGAGCATTGTGATGACAAGGGCATGGAGCATTGGTCTGACAATTTTCAAAGATTATTGTGATGACATTGGACATGGTCCATTGTGATGACAAGGGCATGTATCATTTTGAAGAGAAGGTCATGGAGTATTGTGAAGACAGGTGTCAGGGAGCATTGTGATGACATATGTCATGGTCCATTGCGATGACAATGGCAGGGAGTACTGTGATGCCAAATATAATGGAGGATTATGATGACAAATATAAAGGAGCATTGTGATGACTAGGAATTGGAGCATTATGATGACAAGAGCCATTGAGAATTTTCATGACAAGGTCGGGAAGCATTTTGATGACAAGGTCCTGGAACATTGTGTTGAGAAAATCATGGAGCCATGTGATGACATGTCTCATGGAGCATACTGATGAAAAGGGGCATGGAGCATTGTGATTATAGGGGTCTTGGCACATTGTGATGACAATGGCATGGAGCATTGTGATCAGAAGGCCAAGGAGCATTCTGATGACATGTGTCATTGAGCTTTGTGATGACAAGGCCATGGAGCATTGTGATTACAGGGGTCTTAGAGCATTGTGATGAAAAGGGCATGGAGCCTTGTCATTACAGGGTTCAAGGAGCATACAGACAACAAGTGTCAGGGAGCATTTTGATGACAAGTGTATTGAGGATTGTGATGACAAAAGTCATGGAGCACTGTGATGAGAAACCATGGATAATTGTGATGACAAGCGTCATGTGGCATTGTGATGACAAGTGTTATGGAATATTGTGATCACAAGGGTTTGGAACATTGTTATGACAGAGGTCATGGAGCATTTTGATTTCATTGTGATGACAATAGCATGAAGCATGATGATGGGCATGGTTCATTGTGATGACTGGGTTCATGGATCATTGAGATGAAAAGGGGCATAGTGCATTGTGATTACAGTGTTCTTGGAGCATTGTGATGAGAAAGGTCATGGAGCCTTGTGATGACAAGGCCATGGAACATCGTGATGGCATGGGTCATGGAGCATTGTTATGACAGGTTTAATGGAGCATTGTGATTGTAAGGGCATGGAGAATTGTGATGAGAAGGCCATGGATCATTCTGATGACTTGTGTCATGGAGCTTTGAGAAGACAAGTGCATGGAGCAATGTGATGAGAGCGTTCATTGAGCAGTGGGATGACAATGACATGGAACACTGTGATGCCAAGGGTCATGGATCTTTGTGATGCCAAAGTCATGGAACATTTTGATGGCAAGGGCGCTGTGCATTTTGATGAGAAGGGCAGGGATCATTGTGATGACAGTGTCATGGAGCAATTTGATGAAAAGTGTCATGGAACATTTTGATGAGAGTTGTTATGGAACATTGTGATGTCAGGGGTCATGGAGAATTTTGATGAAAAGGGTCATGGAGCATTTTGATGACAGGTCTTATGGAACATTGTGATGTCAGGGGTCATCGAACATTTGGATGATAAGTGCATGTAACATTGTGATGACAAATTTTAAGGAGCATTGTGATGACAAGATTGTGGAGCACTGTGATGACAAGCGCATGGTGCATTATGATGACATGAGTCATGGACATGGAGCATTGTGATGACAAGGGTCAGGTAGCTTTGTGTTGAGAATTGCATGGAGAATTATGATGACAAGAGTCATGGAGCATTCTGATGACAAGCTTGTGGAGTATTTTGATGACAGTGACATGGAGCATTGTGATGAAAACGGCATGGGTCATTTTGATGAAAAATTCATAGAGCCTTTCGTGACAGGGTTCAAAAAGCATTCTGACGACAAGTGTCAGGGAGCATTGTGATGACAAGTGTATTGAGAATTGTGATGACAAAGGTCATGGAGCATTGTGATGACATGTGTCATGGAGCACTGTGATGACAAGCGTCACGGAGCATCGTGTATACAGGGGTCATGGAGCATTGGGATGACAAGAGCATGGATCATTGTGATGACAGGGGTCATGGAGCATTGTGATGACAGAGGTCATGGAGAATTTTGATTTCATTGTGCTGACAATAGCCGGGAGCATTATCATGATGGGCATGGTGCATTGTGATGACAGGTTTCATGGAGCATTGAGATGAAAAGGGGCATGGAGCATTGTGATTACAGGGGTCTGGGAGCATTGTGATGACAAGGGCATGGAGCATTTTGATGAGAAGACCATGGAACATTCTGATGACCTATGTCATGGAGCTTCGTGATGACAAGGGCATGGAGCATTGTGATTACAGGTGTTTTGGAATATTGTGATGACAAGGGCCATGGTGCCTTGTGATGGCAAGGCGGTGGAACATTGTGATGGCAGGGATCATGGAGCATTGTTATGACAGGTGTAATGGAGCATTGTGATGAGAAGGGCATGGAACATTGTGATTACAAGGTTTATGGAGCATTGACATGACAAATTTCTGGACCGTTGGTGTGAAAAGCGCGTGGCACGTTGTGATGATAAGGGACATGGTGCATTTTTCTGACAAATGCATGGAGCATTGTGATGACAAGGGTCACGGAGCATTGTGATGAAAATTTCATGGAGCATTGTGGTTACCAATGTAACAGAGCCCTGTGATGATGCGGGCATCGAGCACTGTGATGACAAATGTTATGAAGAATTGTGATGACTGGAGTCAAAGAGCATTGTGATGACAGGTGTCATGGAGCATTGTGATGACACGGGCAGGGAGCATTGTGCTGAGAAAGGCATAGAGCATTGTGATGACAAGGGTAAAGAGCATTGTGATGAAATGTTCATGGAGCATTGTGGTTAAAAAGGTCACAGAGACTGTTGATGATGAGGGTATGGACCATTCTGATAACAAAGGTCATGGAGCATTGTGATGACAGGATTCATGGAGCATTGTGATGACAGGGGTCATGGAGCACTGTGATAACAAGGGCATGGAGCATTGTGATGACAAGGGCATGGAGCATTGGTGTAATAAGTTTCATGGATTATTGCGATGACAGTTGGAATAGAATATTGTGTTGACAAGGGCATGGAGCATTGCGATGAACAGTTCTTGCAGTATTGTGAAGACAGGTGTCAGGGAGCATCGTGATGACATATGTAATGGCCCATAGTGATGACAATGGCATGGAGCATTGTGATGACAAGGGTCAGGGAGCATTGTGCTAACAAGTGCATGGAGAATTGTGATGACAACGGTCGTGGAGCATTCTGATGACAAGCTTGTAGAGTATTTTGATGACAATGGCATGGAGCATTGTGATGAAAACTGCAAGGGGCTTTGTGATGAAAAAGGCATGGAGCCTTTTCATCACAGGTTTCAAGGAACATTCTGACGACAAGTGTCAGGGAGCATTGTGATGACAAGTGTATTGAGAATTGTGATGACAAAGGTCATGGAGCATTGTGATGAAAAGGGCATGGAGTATTGTGATGACAGTCATCATGGAGCGTTGTGATTAAAAGTGTAATGGAACATTGTGATCACAAGGGTTTGGAGCATTGTGATGACAAAGCTCATGCATCATTTTGATTTCAAGGAGCATGGAGCACTCTGATGACAAGGTCATGAAGCAAAGGGATCCCAATGTTCATGGAGGATTGTGATGACAATGGTAAAGGAGTATTGTGATGACAAGCCCATAGAGCATTGTAATGACAAGGTCATGTAGCATTTTGCTGACAAAGGCATGGAGCATTGTGATGACTTGTGTCATGGAGCACTGTAATGACAAGTGTCACGGAGCATTGTGAATACAGGGGTCATGGAGCATTGGGATGACAAGGGTCATGGAGCAGTGGTCTGAAAATGTTCATGGAGTATTGTGATGACAGGGGTCTTGGAGAATTATGATGACAGAGGTCATGTAGAATTTTGATTTCATTGTGCTGACAATAGCTGGAAGCATTATGATGATGGGCATGATGCATTGTGATGACAGGTTTCATGGACCATTGAGTTGAAAAGGGGCATGGAGCATTGTGATTACAGGGATTTGGGAGCATTGTGATGACAAGGGTATGGAGCATTTTGAGGAGAAGACCATGGAACATTCTGATGACATGTGTCATGGAGATTTGTGATGACAAGGGTATGGAGCATTGTGATTACAGGGGTTTAGGAGCATTGTGATGACAAGGGTCATGGAGCATTGTTATGACTGGTGTAATGGAACATTGTGATGAGAAGGGCATGGAGCCTTGTGATTAGAAGTTTTATGGAGCATTGCGCTGACAAATTTGTGGACCGTTGGGATGAAAAGCGTGTGGCACATTGTGATGACAAGTGTCATGGAGCATTTTTCTGACAAAGGTATGGAGCATTGTGATGACAAGGTTCTCGGAGCATTGTGATGAAAAGTTCATGGAACATTGTGGTTACAAAGGTAACAGAGCCTTTTGATGACGAGAGCATTGACCATTGTGATGACAAATGTTATGAAGAATTGTGATGATTGGAGTCATGGAGCATTGTGATGACAGGGGTCATGGAGCAATGTGATGACAAGGGCATGGAGCATTGTGCTGAGAAAGGCATAGATCATTGGGATGACAAGTGTCAAAGAGCATTGTGATGAAATGTTCATGGAGCATTGTGCTTAAAAAGGTCACAGAGACTGTTGATGATGAGGGCATAGAGCATTGTGATGACAAAGGTCATGGAGCATTGTGATGACTGGTGTCATGGAGCACTGTGATTACAAGCGTCACGGAGCATTGTGAATACAGGGGTCATGGAGCATTGGGATGACAAGTTCATGGATGATTGTGATGACAAGAGTCATGGAATATTGGGCTGAAAATATCCATGGAGTATTGTGATGACAGGGGTCATGGAGCATTGTGATGAGTAGGGAATGGAGCATTGTGATGACAAGAGTCCCGGATCATTGTGTTGTCAGGTGTCATGGAGTGTTGCGATGACAGTGGTCATGGAGCATTGTGATGATATTGGCCATGGAGCATTGTGATGAGTACGTCGTTGAGCATTGGGCTGAAAATATTCATGGATTATTGTGATGACAGGGGTCATGGAGCATTGTGATGACAAGGGAATGGAGCATGGTGATTCCAAGGTCCTGGAGCATTGTGATGATAAGACCATGGAGACTTGTGATGACAAGTCTCATGGAGCATTCTGATAAAAAGGGGCATGGAGCATTGTGATTACATGGGTCTTGGAGCATTGTGATGACAAGGGCATGGAGCATTGTGAGGAGAAGGCCATGGAGCATTCTGATGACATGTGTCATGGAGATTGTGATGACAAGGGCATGGAGCACTGTGATTACAGGGGTCTTGGAGCATTGTGATGAAAAGGGCATGGATCATTGTGATCAAACGGCATGGAGCCTTGTCATGACAGGTTTCAAGGAGCATACTGACGACAAGTGTCAAGGAGCATTTTGATGACAAGTGTATTGAGAATTGTGATGACAAATGTTATGGAGCATTGTGATGAGAAGACCATGGATAATTGTGATGATGTGCGTCATAGGGTGTTGTGATGATAAGTGTTATGGAACATTGTGATCACAAGGGTTTGGAGCATTATGATGACAGTGGTCATGGATAATTTTGATTTCATTGTGATGACAATAGCTTAAAGCATTATGATGATGGGCATGTTGCGTATTGATGACAGGCTTCATGGAGCATTGAAATGAAAAGGAGCATGGAGCATTGTGATTACAGGGGTCTTGGAGCATTGTCATGACAAGGGCATGGAGCATTGTGATGAGAAGGCCATGGAACATTCTGATGGCATGCGTCATGGGGCTTTGTGATGACAAGTGCATGGAACATTATGATTACAGGGGTCTTGGAGCATTGTGATGAAAAGGGTCATGGAGCCTTTGATGAT
Organism: Mesoplodon mirus; assembly: GCF_964341445.2. Classification (NCBI taxonomy): domain Eukaryota; kingdom Metazoa; phylum Chordata; class Mammalia; order Artiodactyla; family Ziphiidae; genus Mesoplodon; species Mesoplodon mirus. Next base: position 175,436 of record NW_028295170.1, on the reverse strand, counting down.
AAGGCCGTGGAACATTGTGATGGCAGGTGTCATGGAGCATTTTTATGACAGTGGTAATGGAGCATTGTGATGAGGGCATTGAGCATTGTTCTGAAATGTTTCATGGATTATTGTGATGAGAGTGGGCATGGAGCATTCTGATGACAAGGGCACGGAACACTGTGATACATGAGTCATGGAGGATTGTAATGACAAGGGCATGGAGCATTGTGATGAGAACGGCAAGGAGCATTGTGATGACAAGTGTCACGGAGATTTGTGATGACAAGGGCATGGAGCAATGCGATGAGAGAGTTCATGGAGCATTGTGATTACAATGACATGGAGCATTGTGATGCCAAGTGTCATGGAGCTTTGTGATGACAAAGGTCATGGAGCATTTTGATGACAAGGGTCTGTTGCATTGTGATGAGAAAGGCAGGGAGCATTTTGATGACAGTGTCATGCAACAATTTGATGAAACTTGTAATGGAACATTTTGATGCCAGGGGTTATAGATCATTGTGTTGCCAGGGGTCATGGAGCATTTTGATGACAGTGGTTATGGAACATTGTGATGTCAGGGGTCATGGAACATTCTGCTGATAAGGGGATGTAGCATTGTGTTGACAGGGGTCATGGAACATTGTGATATCAGAGGTGAGGGAGGATTGTGATGACTAGTGATGGAACATTGTGATATCTCATGTGAGAGAGCATTTGAATGAGAAGTGCATGGAGCATTGTGTTTACAAGGTTTATGAAGCATAGCGATGAAAAGGTTGTGGATCATTGTGATGAAAAGCACATGACACACTGTGATGACAAGCGTCACGGAGCATTGTGATGCAAAGTTCATGGAGCATTGTGGTTACAAAGGTCACAGAGCCATGTTATGATGCGAGCATGGACAGTTGTGATGACAAACGTTATGAAGCATTGTGATGACTGGAGTCACGGAGCATTGTGATGACAGGGTTCATGGAGCATTGTGATGCCAAGTGTCATGGAGTATTCTGATGACAAAGGTAATGGAGCATTGTGATGACAATGGCTTGGAGCACTGTGATGACAAGTGTCAGGGAGCATTGTGATTACAACTGTATTGGGAATTTTGATGACAAATGTCATGGAGCATTGTGATGAAAAGGGCATGGAGTATTGTGATGACAGGCATCATGGAGCGTTGTGATGACAAGTGTTATGGAACATTGTGATCACAAGGGTTTGGAGCATTGTGATGACAGAGGTCATGGATCATTTTGATTTCAAGGAGCATGGAGCATTGTGATGACAAGGGCATGAGGCAATGTGATCCCAAGGTTCATGGAGGATTGTGATGAAAATGGAAATGGAGTATTGTGATGACAAGAGCATAGAGCATTATAATGACAAGGTCATGTAGCATTTTGCTGATAAAGGCATGGAGCATTGTGATGACAGGTGTCATGTAGCACTGTGATGACAAGCGTCACGGCGCATTGTGAATACAGGGGTCATGGAGCATTAGGATGACAAAGGCCTGGTTCATTGTGATGACAAGAGAATAGTGCATGGTGATGCAAAGGTCTTGGAGCATTGTGATGAGATGACCATGGAGACTTGTGATGACAAGTCTAATGGAGCATTCTAATGAAAAGGGGCATGGGGCATTGTGATTACGGGTTCTTGGATCATTGTGATGACAAGGGCATGGAGCATTTTGATGAGAAGGCCATGGAACATTCTGATGACATGTGTCATGGAGCTTTGTGATGACAAGGGCATGGAGCATTGTGATTACAGGAGGCGTGGAGCATTGTGATTACAAGGGTCATGGAGCCATGTGATGACAAGGCCGTGGAACATTGTGATGGCAGGTGTCATGGAGCATTTTTACGAGAGGGGTAATGGAGCATTGTGATGAGAAAGGCATGGAATATTGTCATTACAAGGTTTATGGAGCATTGCAAAGACAAATTTGTGGACCGTTGGGATGAAAAGCGCGTGGCACATTGTGATGACAAGGGTCATGGAGCATTTTTCTGACAAAGTCATGGAGCATTGTGATGACAAGTGTCACGGAGCATTGTGATGAAAAGTTCATGTAGTATTGTGGTTACAAAGGTAATAGAGCCTTTTGATGACGCGGGCATCGACACTTGTGATGACAAGTATTATGAAGAATTGTGATGACAGGAGTCACGGAGCATTGTGATGACAGGGGTCATGGAGCAATGTGATGAGAAGTGTATGGAGCATTGTGCTGAGAAAGGCATAGAGCATTGTGATGACAAGGGTCAAAGAGCATTGTGATGAAATGTTCATGGAGCATTGTGCTTAAAAAGGTCACAGAGACTGTTGATAATGAGGGCATGGACCATTGTGATGACAAAGGTCATGGAGCATTGTGATGACTGGAGTCACGGAGCATTGTGATGACAGAGGTCATGGAACATTGTGATAACTAGGGCATGGAGCATTGTGATGACAAGGGCTTGGGACATTAGTCTAATAATTTTCCTGGAGTATTGCGATGACAGTTGGAATGGCGCATTGTGATGACAAGGGCATGGAGCATTGTGATGACTAGGTCTTGCAGTATTGTGAAGACAGGTGTCAGGGAGCACTGTGATGACATATTTAATGGCCAATTGTGATGACAATGGCATGGAGCATTGTGATGCCAAGTGTCATGGAGGATTCTGTGGACACAGTTAATGGAGCATTGTGATGACAATGGCTTGGAGCATTGTGATGACAAGGGTCAGGGAGCATTGTGCTAACAAGTGCATGGAGAATTGTGATGACAAGGGTCATGGAGCATTCTTTTTTTTTTTTTTTTTGCTTTATAACAAATTTAATCAGTTATACATATACATATGTTTCCATATCCCCTCCCTTTTGCGTCTCCCTCCCACCCTCCCTATCCCACGCCTCCAGGCGGTCACAAAGTACCGAGCTGATCTCCCTGTGCTATGCGGCTGCTTCCCACTAGCTATCTACCTCACGTTTGGTAGTGTATATATGTCCATGCCGCTCTTTCACTTTGTCACAGCTTACCCTTCCCCCTCCCCATATCCTCAAGTCCATTCTCTAGTAGGTCTTTGTCTTTATTCCTGTCTTACCCCTATGTTCTTCATGACATTTTTTTTTCTTAAATTCCATATATATGTGTTAGCATACAGTATTTGTCTTTCTCTTTCTGACTTACTTCACTCTGTATGACAGACTCTAGGTCTATCCACCTCATTACAAATAGCTCAATTTCATTTCTTTTTATGGCTGAGTAATATTCCATTGTATATATGTGCCACATCTTCTTTATCCATTCATCCGATGATGGACACTTAGGTTGTTTCCATCTCCGGGCTATTGTAAATAGGGCTGCTATGAACATTTTGGTACATGTCTCTTTTTGAATTATGGTTTTCTCAGGGTATATGCCCAGTAGTGGGATTGCTGGGTCATATGGTAGTTCTATTTGTAGTTTTTTAAGGAACCTCCATACCGTTCTCCATAGTGGCTGTACCAATTCACATTCCCACCAGCAGTGCAAGAGTGATCCCTTTTTTCCACACCCTCTCCAGCATTTATTGTTTCTAGATTTTTTGATGATGGCCATTGTGACTGGTGTGAGATGATATCTCATTGTAGTTTTGATTTGCATTTCTCTAATGAGTAAAGATGTTGAGCATCCTTTCATGTGTTTGTTGGCAGTCTGTATATCTTCTGTGGAGAAATGTCTATTTAGGTCTTCTGCCCATTTTTGGATTGGGTTGTTTGTTTTTTTGTTATTGAGCTGCATGAGCTGCTTATAAATTTTGGAGATTAATCCTTTGTCAGTTGCTTCATTTGCAAATATTTTCTCCCATTCTGAGGGTTGTCTTTTGGTCTTGTTTATGGTTTCCTTTGCTGTGCAAAAGCTTTTAAGTTTCATTAGGTCCCATGTGTTTATTTTTGTCTTTATTTCCATTTCTCTAGGAGGTGGGTCCAAAAGGATCTTGCTGTGATTTATGTCATTGAGTGTTCTGCCTATGTTTTCCTCTAAGAGTTTGATAGTGTCTGGCCTTACGTTTAGGTCTTTAATCCATTTTGAGCTTATTTTTGTGTATGGTGTTAGGGAATGATCTAATCTCATACTTTTACATGTCCCTATCCAGTTTTCCCAGCACCACTTATTGAAGAGACTGTCCTTTCTCCACTCTACATTCCTGCCTCCTTTATCAAAGATAAGGTGACCATATGTCCGTGGGTTTAACTCTGGGCTTTCTATCCTGTTCCATTGATCTATCTTTCTGTTTTTGTGCCAGTACCATACTGTCTTGATTACTGTAGCTTTGTAGTATAGTCTGAAGTCAGGGAGCCTGATTCCTCCAGCAATATTTTGAAAATGACTCTACTACCCAAAGCAATCTACAGATTCAATGCAATCCCTATCAAACTACCACTGGCATTTTTCACAGAACTAGAACAAAAAATTTCACAATTTGTATGGAAACACAAAAGACCCCGAATAGCCAAAGCAATCTTGAGAACGAAAAATGGAGCTGGAGGAATCAGGCTCCCTGACTTCAGGTCATGGAGCATTCTGATGACAAGCTTGTGGAGTATTTTGATGACAATGGCATGGAGCACTGTGATGAAAATGGCATGGGGCTTTGTGATGAAAAAGGCATGGAGCCTTTTCGTCACAGGGTTCAAGGAGCATTCTAAAGACAAGAGTCAGGGAGCATTGTGATGACAAGTGTATTGATAATTGTGATGACAAAGGTCATGGAGCATTGTGATGAAAAGGGCATGAAGTGTTGTGATGACAGGCATCATGGAGCATTGTGATGACAAGTGTTATGGAACACTGTGATCCCATGTGTTTGGAGCATTGTGATGACAGTGCTCACGGATCATTTTGATTTCAAGGAGCAGGGAGCATTGTGATGACAAGGGCATGAAGCAATGTGATCCCAAGGTTCATGGAGGATTTTGATGACAATGGAAATGGAGTAGTGTGATGACAAGCGCATAGAGCATTGTAAAGACAAGGACATGTAGCATTTTGCTGACAAAGGCATGGAGCATTGTGATGACAAGTGTCATGGAGCACTGTGATTACAAGCGTCACGGAGCATTGTGAATACAGGGGTCATGGAGCATTGGGATGACAAGGGCATGGATCATTGTGATGAAAATGATCATGGAGCACTGGGCTGAAAATGTTCATGGAGTGTTGTGATGACAGGGGTCATGGAGCATTGTGATGACTAGGGAATGGAGCACTGTGATGACAAAAGTCCCAGATCATTGTGTTTTCAGATGTCATGGAGTGTTGTGATGACAGTGGTCATGGAGCATTGTGATGATATTGGCCATGGAGCATTGTGATGAGTAGGTCGTGGACAATTGGGCTGAAAATGTTCATGGATTATTGTGATGACAGGGGTCATGGAGCATTGTGATGACAAGGGAATGGAGCATGGTGATGACAAGGTCCTGGAGCACTGTGATGAGAATACCATGGAGACTTGTGATGATAAGTCTCATGGAGCATTCTGATGAAAAATGTCATGGAGCATTTTGATGACAGGGCTTATGGAACATTGTGATGTCACGGGTCATGGAACATTGTGTTGATAAGGGGATGTAGCATTGTGATGACAGGGGTCATGGAACACTGTGATTACAGGGGTGAGGGAGGATTGTGATAACTAGTGATGGAACATAGTGATATCTCAGGTGAGAGAGCATTTGGATGAGAAGTGCATGGAGCATTGTGATTACAATGTTTATGGTGCATAGGGATGACAAGGTTGTGGATCATTTTGATGAAAAGCGCGTGGCACATTGTGATGACAAGGGTCATGGAGCATTGTTCTGACAAAGGCATGGAGCATTGTGATGACGAGGGTCACGGAGCATTGTGATGAAAAGTTCATGGAGCATTGTGGATACAAAGGACATAGAGCCTTGTGATGACGCGGGCATGGACTGTTGTGATGACAAACGTTATGAAGCATTGTGATGACTGGAGTCACGGAGCATTGTGATGACAGGTGGATGGAGCATTGGTCTGACAAGGTTCATAGATTACTGTGATGACAGTGGACATGGTGCATTGTGATGACAAGTTTATGGGGCATTGTGATGAGAAGGTCATGGCGTATTTTGAAGACAGGTGTCAGGGAGCATTGTGATGACATATGTCATGGTCCATTGCGATGACAATGGCAGGGAGCATTGTGATGCCAAATGTAATGGAGGATTGTGATGACAAATATAATGGAGCATTGTGATGACTACGGTTTGGATCATTATGATGACAAAACCATGGAGCAATGTGATGACAAGTCTCAAGGAGCATACTGATGAAAAAGGGGCATTTATCATTGTGATTACAGGGGTCTTGGAACTTTGTGATGACAAGGGCATGGAGCATTGTGAGGAGAAGACCAAGGAGCATTCTGATGGCATGCGTCATTGATCTTTGTGATGACAAGGGCATGGAACATCGTGATTACATGGGTCTTGGAGCATTGTGATGAAAAGGGCATGGATCATTGTGATGAAATAGGCATAGAACCTTGTCATGACAGGGTAAAAAGAGCATACAGACAACAAGTGTCAGGGAGCATTTTGATAACAAGTGTATTGAGCATTGTGATGACAAAGGTCATGGAGCATTTTGATGAGAAGACCATTGATAATTGTGATGAGCAGTGTCAGGGGCATTGTGATGACAAGTGATATGGAATAGTGTGATCACAAGGGTTTGGAGCATTGTTATGACAGAGGTCATGGAGCATTTTGATTTCTTTGTGATGACAATAGCATGAAGCATTATGATGATGGGCATGGTGCATTGTGATGACAGGATTCATGGATCAATGAGATGAAAAGGGGCATAGAGCATTGTGATTACAGGGTTCTTGGATCTTTGTGATGAGAAGGGTCATGGAGCTTTGTGATGACAAGGCCATGGAATATCGTGATGGCAGTGGTCATGGAGCATTGTTATGACTGTGGTAATGGAGCATTGTGATGGCAAGGGCATGGAGCATTGGGATGAGAAGGTCATGGAGCATTCTGATGCCATGTGTCATGGAGTTTTGTGAAGACAAGGGCATGGAGCAATGTGATGAGAGCCTTAATGGAGCATTGTGATTACAATGACATGGAGCATTATGATGCCAAGTGTCATGGATCTTTGTGATGACAAAGGTCAAGTAGCATTTTGATGGCAAGGGCGTTGTGCATTGTGATGAGAAAGGCAGGGACCATTCTGATGAGAGGGTCATGGAGCAATTTGATGAAAAGTGTCATGGAACATTTTGATGGCAGATGTTATGGAACATTGTGATGTCAGGGGTCATCGAACATTGTGATGATAAGTGCATGTAGCATTGTGATGAAAGGAGTCATGGAACATTGTGATGACAGGGGTGAGGGAGTATTGTGACAAATAGTGATGTAGCATTGTGATATCATTGGTGAGATAGCATTTTGATGAGAAGTGCATGGAGAATTGTGATGACAAATTTTAAGTAGCATTGTGTTGACAAAATTGTGGAGCCCTGTGATGACAAGTGTATGGTTCATTGTGATGACATGTGTCATGGAGCATTGTGCTGACAAGCGCATGTAGCATTGTGATGACAAGGGTCAAAGACCATTGTGATGAAAAGTTCATGGAGCATTGTGGTTAAAAAGGTCACAGAGACTGTTGATGACGAGGGCTTGGACAATTGTGATGACAAAAGTCATGAAGCATTGTGATGAGTGGAGTCACGGAGCATTGTGATGACAGGGGTCATGGAGCATTGTAATAACAATGGCATGGAGCATTGTGATGACAAGGTCATGGAACATTGGTCTAATAAGTTTCATGGATTATTGCGATGACAGTTGGAATGGCGTATTGTGATGACAAGGGCATGGAGCATTGTGATGACCAGGTCATGCAGTATTGTGAAGACAGGTGTCAGGGAGCACTGTGATAACATATGTAATGGCCCATTGTGATGACAATGGCATGGAGCATCTGATGCCAAGTGTCATGGAGGATTCTGATGACAAAGGTAATGGAGCATTGTGATGACAATGGCTTGGAGCACTGTGATGTCAAGGGTCAGGGAGCATTGTGCAGATAAGTGCATGGAGAATTGTTATGACAAGGGTCATGGAGCATTCTGATGACAAGCTTGTGGAGTATTTTGATGAAATTACATGGAGCATTGTGTTGAAAACGGCATGGGGCATTGTGATGAAAATATCATGGAGTATTTTCGTGGCAGGTTTCAAGGAGCATTCTGACGACATATGTCAGGGAGCATAGTGATGAAAACTGTATTGATAATTGTGATGACAAAGGTCATGGAGCATTGTGAGGAAAAGTCCATGGAGTATTGTGATGACAGGCATCATGGAGCATTGTGATGACAAGTGTTTTGGAACACTGTGATCACAAGGGTTTGGAGCATTGTGATGACAGTGGTCATGGAGCATTGTGATGACAACGGAATGGAGCATGGTGATGACAAGGTCCTGGAGCATTGTGATGAGAAGACCATGGAGACTTCTGATGAGAAGTCTCATGGAGCATTCTGATGAAAAGGGGCATGGAGCATTGTGATTACAGGGGTCTTGGAGCATTGTGATGACTAGGGCATGAAGCATTGTGATGAGAAGGCCATGGAGCATTCTGATGACATGCGTCATGGAGTTTTTTGATGACAAGGGCATGGAGCATTTGTGATTACAGGGATCTTGGAGCATTGTGATGAAAAGGGCATGGATCATTGTTAGGAAAAAGGCATGGAGCCTTGTCATGACAGGGTTCAAGGAGCATACTGACGACAAGTGTCAGGGAGCATTGTGATGACAGGTGTATTGAGCATTGTGATGACAAAGATCATGGAGCATTGTGATGAGAAGACCATGGATAATTGTGATGATGAGCATCATGGGGTGTTGTGATGATATGTGTTATGGAACATTGTGATCAGAAGGGTTTGGAGCATTATGATGACAGAGGTCATGGAGAATATTGATTTCTTTGTGATGACAATAGCCTGAAGCATTATGATGATGGGCATGGTGCATTGTGATGACAGGGTTCCTGGTGCATTGAGATGAAAAGGGGCATGGAGCATTGTGATTACAAGGGTCTTGGAGCATTGTGATGACAAAGGCATGGAGCACTGTGATGAGAAGGCCATGGAACATTCTGATGACATGTGTCATGGAGCTTTGTGATGACAAGGGCATGGAGCATTGTGCTTTCAAGGGTCTGGAGCACTGTGATTACAAGTGTCATGGAACTTTGTGATGACTAGGCCATGGAACATTGTGATGACAAGGGTCATGGTGCATTGTTATGACAGGTGTAATGGAGCATTTTGATAAGAAGGGCATGGAATTTTGGTCTGAAATGTTTCATGGATTATTGTGATGAGAGTGGGCATGGCGCATTGTGATGACAAGGGCACGGAACACTGTGATACATGGGTCATGCAGGATTGTAATGACAAGGGCATGGAGCATTGTGATGAGAAGGGCATCGAGCATTGTGATGACAAGTGTCATGGAGCTTTGTGATGACAAGGGCATGGAGCAATGTGATGAGAGTTTTAATGGAGCACTGTGATGACAATGACATGGAGCATTGTGATGCCAAGGGTCATGGAGCTTTGTGATGACAAGTCATGGAGCATTTTGATGACAAGGGCATGGTGCATTGTGCTGAGAAGTGCAGGGAGTATTTTGATGACCATGTCATGCAGCAATTTGATAAAAACTGTAAAGGAATATTTTGATGGCAGGGGTTATAGAACATTGTGATGTCAGGGGTCTTGGAGCTTTGGGATGAAAAGGGTCATGGAGCATTTTGATGACAGGGTTTATGGAACATTGTGATGTCAGGGGTCATGGAACATTGTGATGATAAGGGGATGTAGCATTGTGATGACAGGGTCCTGGAACTTTGTGATTACATGGGTGAGAGCGTATTGTGATGACTAGAGATGGAACATTGTGATATCTCTGGTGAGAGAGCATTTTGATGAGAAGTGCATGGACCATTGTGATTACAAGGTTTATGAAGCATAGCAATGACAATGTTGTGGAACATTGTGATGAAATGTGCGTTGAAATTGTGATGACTATGGTCATTGAGCATTGTTCTGACAAAGACATGGAGCTTTGTGATGACAAGGGCATGGAGCATTTTGATTACATGGGTCTTGGAGCATTGTGATGAAAAGGGCATGGATCATTGTGATGAAAATGGCATGGAGCCTTGTCATGACAGGGTTCAAGGAGCATATTGACGACAAGTGTCAGGGAGCATTGTGATGACATGTGTATTTGAGAATTGTGATGACAAAGATCATGGAGCATTGTGATGAGAAGACCATGGATAATTGTGATGACGAGAGTCATGGGGCATTGTGATGCCAAGTGTTTTGGAATATTTTGATCACAAGGGTGTGTGGCATTGTTATGACAGAGGTCATGGAGCATTTTGATTTCATTGTGATGACAATAGCATAAAGCATTATGATGAAAGGCATGGTGCATTGTCATGACAGGGTTCATGGATCATTGAGATGGAAAGGGGTATACAGCATTGTGATTACAGGGTTCTTGGAGCATTGTGATGAGAAGGGTCATGGAGGTTTGTGATGACAAGGCCATGGAACATCGTGATGGCAGGGGTCATGGAGCATTGTAATCACAGTGTAATGGAGCATTGTGATGAGAAATCCATGGAGCATTCTGATGACATGTGTCATGGAGCTTTGTGAAGACAATAGAATGGAGCAATGTGATGAGAGCGTTCATGGAGCATTGTGATGACAATGACATGGAGCATTGTGATGCCAAGGGTCATTGATCTTTGTGATGACAGAGGTCATGGAGCATTTTGATGGCAAGGGCGTTGTGCATTGTGATGAGAAAGGCAGGGAGCATTCTGATGACAGGGTCATGGAGCAATTTGATGAAAAGTGTCATGGAACATTTTGATGACAGGTGTTATGGAACATTGTGATGTCAGGTGTCATCCAACATTGTGATGATAAGTGCATGTAGCATTGTGATGACAGGAGTCATGGAACATTGTGATGACAGGGGTTAGAGAGTATTGTGACAAATAGTGATGTAGCATTGTAATATCAGTGGTGAGAGAGCATTTTGATGAGAAGTGCATGGAGCATTGTGATGACATATTTTAAGGAGCATTGTGATGAGAAGAGCATGGTGCATTTTGATGACATGTGTCATGGAGCATTGTGCTGACAAGCGCATGGAGCATTTTGATGACAAGTGTACTGAGAATTGTGATGACAAAGGTCATGGAGCATTGTGATGAAAAGGGCATGGATTATTGTGATGACAGGCATCATGGAGCGTTGTGATGACAAGTGTTATTGAACACTGTGATCACAAGGGTTTGGAGCATTGTGATGACAGAGGTCATGGATCATTTTGATTTCAAGGAGCATGGAGCATTGTGATGACAAGGGCATGAAGCAATGTGATCCCAAGGTTCATGGAGGATTGTGATGCCAATGGAAATGGAGTATTGTGATGACAAGCGCATAGAGCATTGTAATGACAAGGTCATGTAGCATTTTGCTGACAAAGGCATGGAGCATTGTGATGACATGTGTCATGGAGAACTGTGATGACCTGCGTCACGGAGCATTGTGAATACAGGGATCATGGAGCATTGGGATGACAAGGGCATGGATCACTGTGATGACAAGGGTCATGGAGCACTGGGCTGAAAATGTTCATGGAGTGTTGTGGTGACAGGGGTCATGGAGCATTGTGATGACTAGGGGATGGAGCATTGTGATGACAAGAGTCCCGGATCATTGTGTTGTTGGGTGTCATGGAGTGCTGTGATGACAGTGGTCATGGAGCATTGTGATGATATTGGCCATGGAGCATTGTGATGAGTAGGTCGTGGAGCATTGGGCTGAAAATGTTCATGGATTATTGTGATGACAGTTGTCATGGAGCATTGTGATGACAAGGGAATGGAGCATGGTGTTGACAAGTTTTTGGAGCACTGTGATGAGAAGACCATGGAGACTTGTGATGATAAGTCTCATGGAGCATTCTCATTAAAAGGGGCATGGAGCATTGTGATTACAGGGGTCTTGGAGCATTTTGATGACTAGGGCATGGAGCATTGTGATGAGAAGGCCATGGAGCCTTCTGATGACATGCGTCATGGAGTTTTTTGATGACACGGGCATGGAGCATTTTGATTACAGGGGTCTTGGAACATTGTGATGACAAGGGCATGGAGCACTGTGAGGAGAACACCAAGGAGAATCCTGATGGCATGCGTCATTCAGCTTTGTGACGACAAGGGCATGGAGCATTGAGATTACATGGGTCTTGGAGCATTGTGATGTAAAGGTCATGGATCTTTGTGATGAAAAAGTCATGGAGCCTTGTCATGACAGGATTCACGGAGCATACAGACAACAAGTGTCAGGGAGCATTTTGATGACAAGTGTATTGAGCATTGTGATGACAATGGTTATGGATCATTGTGATTAGAAGACCATTGATAATTGTGATGATGAGCGTCATGGGGCATTGTGATGACAAGTGATATGGAATATTGTGATCACAAGGGTTTGGAGCATTCTTATGAAAGAAGTCATGGAGCATTTTGATTTCATTGTGATGACAATAGCCTGAAGCATTATGATGATGGGCATGGTGCATTGTGATGACAGGATTCATGGATCAATGAGATGAAAAGGGGCATAGAGCATTGTGATTACAGGGTTCTTGGAGCAATGTGATGAGAAGGGTCATGGAGCTTTGTGATGACAAGGCCATGGATCATCGTGATAGCAGGGGTCATGGAGCATTGTTATGACTGTGGTAATGGAGCATTGTGATGGCAAGGGCATGGAGCATTGTGATGAGAAGGCCATGGAGAATTCTGATGACATGTGTCATTGAGCTTTGTGAAGACAAGGACATGGAGCAATGTGATGAGAGTGTTCATGGAGCATTGTGATGACAATGACATTGAGCATTGTGATGCCAAGGGTCATGGATCTTTGTGATGACAAAGACATGGAGCATTTTTTTTTAAATGTTGGGTGTAGTAGTTTTTATTATTTAATTTATTTATTTTTGCTGTGTTGGGACTTTGTTTCTTTTTTTTTTTTTCCTCCTGAAAAAAATTTTTTTTTTGCTTTATAACAAATTTAATCAGTTATACATATACCTATATTCCCATATCCCCTCCGTTTTGTGTCTCCCTCCCACCCTCCCTATCTCACCCCTCCAGGCGGTCAGAAAGCACCGAGCTGATCTCCCTGTGCTATGCGGCTGCTTCCCACTAGCTATCTACCTTACGTTTGGTAGTGTGTATATGTCCATGCCGCTCTTTCACTTTGTCACAGCTTACCCTTCCCCCTCCCCATATCCTCAAGTCCATTCTCTAGTAGGTCTGTGTCTTTATTCCTGTCTTACCCCTATGGTCTTCATGACATTTTTTTCTTAAATTCCATGTATATGTGTCAGCATACAGTATTTGTCTTTCTCTTTCTGACTTACTTCACTCTGTATGACAGACTCTAGGTCCATCCACCTCATTACAAATAGCTCAATTTCATTTCTTTTTATGGCTGAGTAATATTCCATTGTATATATGTGCCACATCTTCTTTATCCATTCATCTGATGATGGACACTTAGGTTGTTTCCATCTCCGGGCTATTGTAAATAGGGCTGCTATGAACATTTTGGTACATGTCTCTTTTTGAATTATGGTTTTCTCAGGGTATATGCCCAGTAGTGGGATTTCTGGGTCATATGGTAGTTCTATTTGTAGTTTTTTAAGGAACCTCCATACCGTTCTCCATAGTGGCTGTACCAATTCACATTCCCACCAGCAGTGCAAGAGTGTTCTTTTTTTTCCACACCCTCTCCAGCATTTATTGTTTCTAGATTTTTTGATGATGGCCATTCTGACTGGTGTGAGATGATATCTCATTGTAGTTTTGATTTGCATTTCTCTAATGAGCAAAGATGTTGAGCATCCTTTCATGTGTTTGTTGGCAGTCTGTATATCTTCTGTGGAGAAATGTCTATTTAGGTCTTCTGCCCATTTTTGGATTGGGTTGTTTGTTTTTTTGTTATTGAGCTGCATGAGCTGCTTATAAATTTTGGAGATTAATCCTTTGTCAGTTGCTTCATTTACAAATATTTTCTCCCTTTCTGAGGGTTGTCTTTTGGTCTTGTTTATGGTTTCCTTTGCTGTGAAAAAGCTTTTAAGTTTCATTAGGTCTCATGTGTTTATTTTTGTCTTTATTTCCATTTCTCTAGGAGGTGGGTCCAAAAGGATCTTGCTGTGATTTATGTCATAGAGTGTTCTGCCTATGTTTTCCTCTAAGAGTTTGATAGTGTCTGGCCTTACATTTAGGTCTTTAATCCATTTTGAGCTTATTTTTGTGTATGGTGTTAGGGAGTGATCTAATCTCATACTTTTACATGTCCCTATCCAGTTTTCCCAGCACCACTTATTGAAGAGACTGTCCTTTCTCCACTGTACATTCCTTCCTCCTTTATCAAAGATAAGGTGACCATATGTCCGTGGGTTTAACTCTGGGCTTTCTATCCTGTTCCATTGATCTATCTTTCTGTTTTTGTGCCAGTACCATACTGTCTTGATTACTGTAGCTTTGTAGTATAGTCTGAAGTCAGGGAGCCTGATTCCTCCAGCTCCATTTTTCGTTCTCAAGATTGCTTTGGCTATTCGGGGTCTTTTGTGTTTCCATACAAATTGTGAAAGTTTTTGTTCTAGTTCTGTGAAAAATGCCAGTGGTAGTTTGATAGGGATTGCATTGAACCTGTAGATTGCTTTGGGTAGTAGAGTCATTTTCACAATGTTGATTCTTCCAATCCAAGAACATGGTACATCTCTCCATCTATTTGTATCATCTTTAATTTCTTTCATCAGTGTCTTATAATTTTCTGCATACAGGTCTTTTGTCTCCTTAGGTAGGTTTATTCCTAGATATTTTATTATTTTTGTTGCAATGGTAAATGGGAGTGTTTCCTTGATTTCACTTTCAGATTTTTCATCATCAGTATATAGGAATGCCAGAGATTTCTGTGCATTAATTTTGTATCCTGCAACTTTACCAAATTCATTGATTAACTCTAGTAGTTTTCTGGTAGCATCTTTAGGATTCTCTATGTATAGTATCATGTCATCTGCAAATAGTGACAGCTTTACTTCTTCTTTTCCAATTTGGATTCCTTTTATTTCCTTTTATTCTCTGATTGCTGTGGCTAAAACTTCCAAAACTAGGTTGAATAAGAGTGGTGAGAGTGGGCAACCTTGTCTTGTTCCTGATCTTAGTGGAAATGGTTTCAGTTTTTCACCATTGAGGACGATGCTGGCTGTGGGTTTGTCATATATGGCCTTTATTATGTTGAGGAAAGTTCCCTCTATGCCTACTTTCTGCAGGGTTTTTATCATAAATGGGTGTTGAATTTTGTCGAAAGCTTTCTCTGCATCTATTGAGATGATCATATGGTTTTTCTCCTTCAATTTGTTAATATGGTGTATCACGTTGATTGATTTGCGTATATTGAAGAATCCTTGCATTCCTGGAATAAACCCCACTTGATCATGGTGTATGATCCTTTTAATGTGCTGTTGGATTCTGTTTGCTAGTATTTTGTTGAGGATTTTTGCATCTATGTTCATCAGTGATATTGGCCTGTAGTTTTCTTTCTTTGTGACATCCTTGTCTGGTTTTGGTATCAAGGTGATGGTGGCCTCGTAGAATGAATTTGGGAGTGTTCCTCCCTCTGCTATATTTTGGAAGAGTTTCAGAAGGATGGGTGTTAGCTCTTCTCTAAATGCTTGATAGAATTCGCCTGTGAAGCCATCTGGTCCTGGGCTTTTGTTTGTTGGAAGATTTTTTATCACAGTTTCAATTTCAGTGCTTGTGATTGGTCTGTTCATATTTTCTATTTCTTCCTGATTCAGTCTTGGCAGGTTGTGTATTTCTAAGAATTTGTCCATTTCTTCCAGGTTGTCCATTTTATTGGCATAGAGTTGCTTATAGTAATCTCTTATGATCTTTTGTATTTCTGCAGTGTCATTTGTTACTTCTCCTTTTTCATTTCTAATTCTATTGATTTGAGTCTTCTCCCTTTTTTTCTTGATGAGTCTGGCTAATGGTTTATCAATTTTGTTTATCTTCTCAAAGAACCAGCTTTTAGTTTTATTGATCTTTGCTATCGTTTCCTTCATTTCTTTTTCATTTATTTCTGATCTGATTTTTATGATTTCTTTCCTTCTGCTAACTTTGGGATGTTTTTGTTCTTCTTTCTCTAATTGCTTTAGGTGCAAGGTTAGGTTGTTTATTCGAGATGTTTCCTGTTTCTTAAGGTGGGATTGTATTGCTATAAACTTCCCTCTTAGAACTGCTTTTGCTGCATCCCATAGGTTTTGGGTCGTCGTGTCTCCATTGTCATTTGTTTCTAGGTATTTTTTAATTTCCTCTTTGATTTCTTCAGTGATCACTTCGTTATTAAGTAGTGTATTGTTTAGCCTCCATGTGTTTGTATTTTTTACAGATCTTTTCCTGTAATTGATATCTAGTCTCATAGCATTGTGGTCGGAAAAGATACTTGATACAATTTCAATTTTCTTAAATTTACCAAGGCTTGATTTGTGACCCAAGATATGATCTATCCTGGAGAATGTTCCATGAGCACTTGAGAAAAATGTGTATTCTGTTGTTTTTGGATGGAATGTCCTATAAATATCAATTAAGTCCATCTTGTTTAATGTATCATTTAAAGCTTGTGTTTCCTTATTTATTTTCATTTTGGATGATCTGTCCATTGGTGAAAGTGGGGTGTTAAAGTCCCCTACTATGATTGTGTTACTGTCGATTTCTCCTTTTATGGCTGTTAGTATTTGCCTTATGTATTGAGGTGCTCCTATGTTGGGTGCATAAATATTTACAATTGTTATATCTTCTTCTTGGATCGATCCCTTGATCATTATGTAGTGTCCTTCTTTGTCTCTTCTAGTAGTCCTTATTTTAAAGTCTATTTTGTCTGATATGAGAATTGCTACTCCAGCTTTCTTTTGGTTCCCATTTGCCTGGAATATCTTTTTCCATCCCCTTACTTTCAGTCTGTATGTGTCTCTAGGTCTGAAGTGGGTCTCTTGTAGACAGCATATAGATGGGTCTTGTTTTTGTATCCATTCAGCCACTCTGTGTCTTTTGGTGGGAGCATTTAGTCCATTTACATTTAAGGTAATTATCGATATGTATGTTCCTATTCCCATTTTCTTAATTGTTTTGGGTTCATTATTGTAGGTCTTTTCCTTCTGTTGTGTTTCTTGCCTAGAGGAGTTCCTTTAGCATTTGTTGTAAAGCTGGTTTGTTGGTGCTGAACTCTCTCAGCTTTTGCTTGTCTGTAAACGTTTTAATTTCTCCATCAAATCTGAATGAGATCCTTGCTGGGTAGAGTAATCTTGGTTGCAGGTTTTTCTCCTTCATCACTTTAATTATGTCCTGCCACTCCCTTCTGGCTTGTAGAGTTTCTGCTGAGAGATCAGCTGTTATCCTGATGGGGATTCCCTTGTGTGTTATTTGTTGTTTTTGCCTTGCTGCTTTTAATATGATTTCTTTGTGTTTAATTTTTGACAGTTTGATTAATATGTGTCTTGGCGTATTTCTCCTTGGATTTATTCTGTATGGGACTCTCTGTGCCTCCTGGACTTGATTAACTATTTCCTTTCCCATATTAGGGAAGTTTTCAGTTATAATCTCTTCAAATATTTTCTCAGTCCCTTTCTTTTTCTCTTCTTCTTCTGGAACCCCTATAATTCGAATGTTGGTGCGTTTAATGTTGTCCCAGAGGTCTCTGAGACTGTCCTCTGTTCTTTTCATTCGTTTTTCTTTATTTTGCTCTGCAGCAGTTATTTCCACTATTTTATCTTCCACCTCACTTATCCGTTCTTCTGCCTCAGTTATTCTGCTATTGATCCCGTCTAGAGTATTTTTTATTTCATGTATTGTGTTTTTAATCGATGCTTGATTCATCTTTAGTTCTTCTAGGTCCTTGTTAACTGTTTCTTGCATTTTGTCTATTCTATTTCCAAGATTTTGGATCTGGGAAATAGAATCTTGGATCATCTTTACCATCATTATTCTGAATTCTTTTTCAGGTAGAGTGCCTATTACCTCTTCATTTGTTAGGTCTGGTGGGTTTTTATCTTGCTCCTTCTCCTGCTGTGTGTTTTTCTGTCTTCTCATTTTGCTTATCTTACTGTGTTTGGGGTCTCCTTTTTTCAGGCTGCAGGTTCGTAGTTTCCATTGTTTTTGTTGTCTGTCCCCAGTGGCTAAGGTTGGTTTAGTGGGTTGTGTAGGCTTCCTGGTGGAGGGGACTAGTGCCTGTGTTCTGCTGGGTGAGGCTGGATCTTGTCTTTCTGGTGGGCAGGTCCACGTCTGGTGGTGTGTTTTGGGGTGTCTGCGGACTTTTTATGATTTTAGGCAGCCTCTCTGCTAATGGGTGGCGTTGTGTTCCTGTCTTGATAGTTGTTTGGCATAGGGTGTCCAGCACTGTAGCTTGCTGGTCGTTGAGTGAAGCTGGGTGCTGGTGTTGAGATGGAGATCTCTGGAAGATTTTCGCCGTTTGATATTATGTGGAGCTGGGAGGTCTCTTGTGGACCAGTGTCCTGAAGTTGGCTCTCCCACCTCAGAGGCACAGCACTGACTCCTGGCTCCTCAATTTGGGATGATTTGTTGTCCATTCATGTATTCCACAGATGCAGGGTACATCAAGTTGATTGTGGAGCTTTAATCTGCTGCTTCTGAGGCTGCTGGGAGAGGTTTCCCTATCTCTTTGTTCTCACAGCTCCTGGGTCTCAGCTTTGGATTTGGCCCAGCCTCTGCATGTATGTCGCCGGAGGGCGTCTGTTCTTCACTTAGACAGGACAGGGTTAAAGGAGCAGCCTCTTCGGGGACTCTGGCTCACTCAGGCCGGGCGGGAGGGAGGGGCATGGAGTGCGGGGCGAGCCTGCAGCGGCAGAGGTCGGCGTGATGTTGCACCAGCCCGAGGCACACCATGCGTTCTCCCAGAGAAGCCGCCCCTGGATCCCGGGACCCCGGCAGTGGCGGGCTGCACAGGCTCCAGGAAGGGCGGTGTGGACAGTGACCCACGCTCGCACACAGGCATCTTGCCGGTGGCAGCAGCAGCCCCAGACTCCCACGCCCGTCACCGGGCTCCGCGCCTTCAGTCGCATCTCGCGCCCGTCTGTGGAGCCCCTTTAAGCAGCGCTCTTAATCCCCTCTCCTTGCGCACCAGGAAACCAAGAGGGAAGAAAAAGTCTCTTGCCTCTTCGGCAGCTCCAGAGTTTTCCCGGACTCCCTGCTGGCTAGCTGTGGCTCATTAGCCCCCTTCCGGCTGAGTTCTCGCAGCCAGCCCCAGTCCTCTCCCTGCGCTCTGACCAAAGCCCGAGCCTCAGATTCCAGCAACGCCGGAGCGAGCGGACAAGCCTCTCGGGCTGGTGAGTGCCGCTCGGCACCGATCCTCTGTGCGGGAATCTCTCCGCTTTGCCCTACCAAGGAATGTGGGGAGTTTCTTGCCTTTTGGGAGGTCCAGGGTCCTCTGCCAGCATCCAGAAGGTGTTCTGTAGAAGTTGCTCCACGTGCAGCTGTATTTCTGGTGTATCCGTGGGGAGGACGGTGACCTCCGCGTCTTACTATTCCACCATCTTACCCGGAAGTCTCTCGACATGGAGCATTTTGAAGGCAAGGGCGTTGTGCATTGTGATGAGAAAGGCAGGGAGCATTCTGATAACAGGGTCATGGAGCAAATTGATGAAAACTGTCATGGAACATTTTGATGACAGGTGTTATGGAACATTGTGATGTCAGGGGTCATCGAACATTGTGATGATAAGTGCATGTAGCATTGTGATGACAGGAGTCATGGAACATTTTGATGACAGGGGTGAGGGAGTATTGTGACAAATAGTGATGTAGCATTGTGATATCAGTGGTGAGAGAGCATTTTGTTGAGAAGTGCATGGAGCATTGTGATTACAAAGTTTATGGAGCATGGCAATGACAAGTATGTGGACCGTTGTGATGAAATGTGCATTGCACATTTTGAAGACAATGGTCATGGAGCACTGTTCTCACAAAGAAATGGAGCATTGTGATGACAAGTGTCACAGAGAATTGTGATGAAATGTTCATGGAGCATTGTGGTTACAAAGGTCACAGAGCCTTGTGATGACATGGGCATGGACCATTGTGATGACAAACGTTATGAAGCATTGTGATGACTGGAGTCACGGAGCATTGTGATGACAGGGGTCATGGAGCATTGTGATGACATGTGTCATGGAGCATTGTGCTGACAAGTGCATGGAGCATTGTGATGTCAAGGGTCAGGGAGCATTGTGCTGAGAAAGGCATAGAGCATTGTGATGACAAGGGTCAAAGAGCATTGTGATGAAAAGTTCATGGAGCATTGTGGTTAAAAAGGTCACAGAGACTGTTGATGACGAGGGCATGGACCATTGTGGTGACAAAGGTTATGAAGCATTGTGATGACTGGAGTCACGGAGCATTGTGAAGACAGGGGTCATGGAGCATTGTGATAAAAAGGGCATGGAGCATTGTGATGACAAGGGCATGGAGCATTGATCTAATAAGTTTCATGGATTATTGCGATGACAGTTGGAATGGTGCATTGTGATGAAAAGGGCATGGAGCATTGTGATGACCAGGTCATGCAGTATTGTGAAGACAGGTGTCAGGGAGCATTGTGATGACATATGTAATGGCCCATTGTGATGACAATGACATGGAGCATTGTGATGCCAATTGTCATGGAGGATTCTGATGACAAAGGTAATGGAGCATTGTGATGACAATGGCTTGGAGCATTGTGATGACAAGGGTCAGGGAGCATTGTGCTGACAAGTGCATGGAGAATTGTGATGACAAGGGTCATGGAGCATTCTGATGACAAGCTTGTGGAGTATTTTGATGACAATGGCATGGAGCATTGTGATGAAAACGGCATGGGGTATTGTGATGAAAAATCATGGAGCCTTTTCATGACAGGTTTCAAGGAGAATTCTGAAGACAAGTGTCAGGGAGCATTGTGATGACAAGTGTATTGAGAATTGTGATGAGAAAGGTCATGGAGCATTGTGATGAAAAGGGCATGGAGTATTGTGATGACAGGAATCATGGAGCGTTGTGATGACAAGTGTTATGGATCATTGTGATCACAAGAGTTTGGAGCATTGTGATGACAGAGGTCATGGATCATTTTGATTTCAAGGAGCATGGAGCATTGTGATGACAAGGGCATGAAGCAATGTGATCCCAAGGTTCATGGAGGATTGTGATGACAATAGAAATGGAGTATTGTGATGACAAGTCCATAGAGCATTGTAATGACAAGGTCAAGTAGCATTTTGCTGACAAAGGCATGGAGCATTGTAATGACATGTGTCATGGAGCACTGTGATGACAAGCGTCACGGATCATTGTGAATACAGGGGTCATGGAGCATTGGGATGACAAGTGCATGGATAATTGTGATGACAAGTGTCATGGAGCACTGGGCTGAAAATTTTCTTGGAGTGTTGTGATGACAGGGGTCATGGAGCATTGTGATGACTAGGGAATGGAGCATTGTGATGACAAGAGTCCCGGATCATTGTGTTGTCAGGTGTCATGGAGTGTTGTGATGACAGTGATCATGGAGCATTGTGATGATATTGGTTTTGGAACATTGTGATGAGAAGGGCATGGGGCATTGGGCTGAAAATGTTCATGGATTATTGTGCTGACAAGGGTCAGGGAGCATTGTGCTGACAAGTGCATAGAGGATTGTGATGACAAGGTTCATGGAACATTCTGGTGACAAGCTTGTGGAGTATTTTGATGACAATGACATGGAGCATTGTGATGAAAACGGCATGGGACACTGTGATGAAAAATGCATGGAGCCTTTTGGTGACAGGGTACAATGAGCATTCTGACGACAAGTGTCAGGGAGCATTGTGATGACAAGTGTATTGAGAATTATGATGAGAAGTTCATGGAGCATTGTGATGAAAAGGGCATGGAGTATTGTGATGACAGGCATCATGGAGCGTTGTGATGACAAGTGTTATGGAACATTGTGATCACAAGAGTTTGGAGCATTGTGATGACAGAGGTCATGGATCATTTTGATTTCAAGGAGCATGGAGCATTGTGATGACAAGGGCATGAAGAAATGTGATCCCAAGGTTCATGGAGGATTGTGATGACAATAGAAATGGAGTATTTTGATGACAAGCCCATAGAGCATTGTAATGACAAGGTCATGTAGCATTTTGCTGACAAAGGAATGGAACATTTTAATGACAGGTGTCATGGAGCACTGTGATGACAAGCGTTACGGATCATTGTGAATACAGGGGTCATGGAGCATTGGGATGACAAGTGCATGGATAATTTTGATGACAAGTGTCATGGAGCACTGCGCTGAAAATGTTCATGGAGTGTTGTGATGACAGGGGTCATGGAGCATCGTGATGAGTCGGGAATCGAGCACTGTGATGACAATAGTCCCGGATCATTGTGTCGTCTGGTGTCATGGAGTGTTTTGATGACAGTGGTCATGGAGCATTGAGATGATATTGGCCATGGAGCATTGTGATGAATAGGTCGTGGAGCATTGGGCTGAAAATATTCATGGATTATTGTGATGACAGGGGTCATGGAGCATTGTGATGACAAGGTAATGGAGCATTGTGATGACAAGGTCCTGTAGCACTGTGATGAGAAGACCATGGATACTTATGATGACAATTCTCATGGAGCATTCTAATGAAAAGGGGCATGGAACATGGTGATTACAGGGGTCTTGGAGCATTGTGATGACTAGGGCATGGAACACTGTGATACATGGGTCATGGAGCTTTGTGATGACAAATCATGGAGCATTGTGATGACAAGGGCATGGAGCATTGTGATGACAGGGGCATGGAGCATTGGTCTGACAATATTCATAGATTATTGTGATGACAGTGGACATGGTGCATTGTGATGACAAGGGCATGGATCATTGTGAAGAGAAGGTCATGGAGTATTGTGAAGACAGGTGTCAGGGAGGATTGTGATGACATATGTCATGGTCCATTGCGATGACAATGCCTGGGAGTATTGTGATGCCAAATGTAATGGAGGATTGTGATGACAAATATAATGGAGCATTGTGATGACTAGGGCTTGGAGCATTATGATGACAATGGCCATTGAGAATTTTCATGACAAGCTCGTGAAGCATTGTGATGACAAGGTCCTGGAGCACTGTGATGAGAAAACCATGGAGCTTTGTGATGAAAAGTCTCCTGGAGCATACTGATGAAAATGGGCATGGAGCATTGTGATTAGAGGGGTCGTGGCACATTGTGATAACAAGGACATGGAGAATTGTGAGGAGAAGGCCAAGGAGCATTCTGATGGCATGCGTCATTGAGCTTTGTGATGCCAAGGGCATGGAGCATTTTGATTACAGGGGTCTTGGAGCATTGTGATGAAAAGGGCATGGATCATTGTGATGAAAAATGCATGCAGCCTTGTCATGAGAGGATTCAAGGAGCATGTAGACAACAAGTGTCAGGGAACATTTTGATGACAAGTGTACTGATCATTGTGATGAAAAAGTTCATGGAGCATTATGATGACAGGGGTCATGGAGCATTGTGATAACAAGGGCATGGAACATTGTGATGAGAAGGACATGGAGCATTGGTCTAATAAGTTTCATGGATTATTTCGATGACAGTTGGAATGGTGCATTGTGATGACAAGGGCATGGAGCATTGTGATGACCAGGTCATGCAGTATTGTGAAGACTGGTGTCAGGGAGCATTGTGATGACATATGTAATGGCCCATTGTGATGACAATGGCATGGAGCATTGTGATGCCAAGTGTCATGGAGAATTCTGATGACAAATGTAATGGAGCATTGTGATGACAATGGCTTGGAGCACTGTGATGACAAGGGTCAGGGAGCATTGTGCTGACAAGTGCATGGAGAATTGTGATGACAAGGGTCATGGAGCATTCTGATGACAAGCTTGTGGAGTATTTTGATGACAATGGCATGGAACATTGTGATGAAAAATGCATGGGGCTTTGTGATGAAAAAGTCATGGAGCCTTTTCGTGACAGGGTTCAAGGAGCATTCTGAAGACAAGTGTCAGGGAGCATTGTGATGACAAGTGTATTGAGAATTGTGATGAGAAAGCTCATGGAGCATTGTGATGAAAAGGGCATGGAGTATTGTGATGACAGGCATCATGGAGCGTTGTGATGACAAGTTTTATGGATCATTGTGATCACAAGAGTTTGGAGCATTGTGATGACAGAGGTCATGGATCATTTTGATTTCAAGGAGCATGGAGCATTGTGATGAAAAGGGCATGAAGCAGTGTGATCCCAAGTTTCATGGAGGATTGTGATGACAATGGAAAAGGAGTATTGTGATGACAAGCGCATAGAGCATTGTAACGACAATGTCATGTAGCATTTTGCTGACAAAGGCATGGAGCATTTTAATGACATGTGTCATGGAGCACTGTGATGAGTAGCGTCACATATCATTGTGAATACAGGGGTAATGGGGCATTGGGATGACAAGTGCATGGATCATTGTGATGACAAATGTCATGGAGCACAGGTTTGAAAATTTTCATGGAGTGTTGTGATGACAGGGGTCATGGAGCATAGTGATGAGTAGGGAATGGTGCATTGTGATGACAAGAGTCCCGGATCACTGTGTCGTCATGTGTCATGGAGTGTTGAGATGACAGTGGTCATGGAGAATTGAGATGATATTGGCCAAGGAGCATTGTGATGAATAGGTTGTGGAGCATTGGGCTGAAAATATTCATGGATTATTGTGATGACAGGGGTAATGGAGCATTGTGATGACAAGGTAATGGAGCATGGTGATGACAAGGTCCTGCAGCATTGTGATGAGAAGACCATGGATTCTTATGATGACAATTCTCATGGAGCATTCTGATGAAAAGGGGCAAGGAGCATTGTGATTACAGGGGTCTTGGAGTATTGTGATGACAAGTCATGGAGCATGGTGATGACAAGGGCATGGAGCATTGTGATGACAGGGGCATGGAGCATTGGTCTGACAAGATTCATAGATTATTGTTATGACAGTGGACATGGTGCATTGTGATGACAAGGGCATGGATCATAGTGAAGAGAAGGTCATGGAGTATTTTGAAGACAGGTGTCAGGGAGCATTGTGATGACATATGTCATGGTCTATTGCGATGACAATGCCTGGGAGTATTGTGATGCCAAATGTAGTGGAGGATTGTAATGACAAATATAATGGAGTATTGTGATGACTAGGGCTAGGAGCATTATGATGACAATGGCCATTGAGAATTTTCATGACAAGGTCAGGAAGCATTGTGATGACAAGGTCCTGGAGCATTGTGATGAGAAAACCATGGAGACTTGTGATGACAAGTCTCCTGGAGCATACAGATGAAAATGGGTATGGAGCATTGTGATTAGAGGGGACTTGGCACATTGTGATGACTAGGGCATGGAGCATTGTGAGGAGAAGGCCAAGGAGCATTCTGATGGCATGCGTCATTGAGCTTTGTGATGACAAGGGCACGGAGCATTGTGATTACAGGGGTCTTGGAGCATTGTGATGAAAAGGGCAGGGATCATTGTGATGAAAAATGCATGGAACCTTGTCATGATTGGATTCAAGGAGCATGCAGACAACAAGTGTCAGGGAACATGTTGATGACAAGTGTACTGAGCATTGTGATGACAAAGGTCATGGAGCATTTTGATGAGAAGGCCATGGATAACTGTGATAACGAGCGTCATGGGGCATTGTGATGATAAGTGATATGGAATATTGTGATCACAAGGGTTTGGAGCATTGTTATGACAGAGGTCATGGAGCATTTTGATTTCATTGTGATGTCAATAGCATGAAGCATTATGATGATGGGCATGGTGCATTTTGATGACAGGGTTCATGGATCACTGAGATGAAAAGGGGCATAGAGCATTGTGATTAGAGAGTTCTTGGAGCATTGTGATGAGAAGGGACATGGAGCTTTGTGATGACAAGGCCATGCAACATCGTGATAGCAGGGGCCATGGAGCATTGTTATGACTGGGGTAATGGAGCACTGTGATGGCAAGGGCATGGAGCATTGTGATGACAAGTCATGGAGTATTTTGATGACAAGGGTGTGGTGCATTTTGATGAGAAGGGCAGGGAGCATTTTGATGCCAGGGTCATGGAACAATTTGATGAAAACAGTCATGGAACATTTTGATGACAGGTGTTATGGAACATTTTGATGTCAGGGGTCATGGAGCATATTGATGAAAAGGATCATGGAGCAGTTTGATGACAGGTGTTATGGAACATTTTGATGTCAGGGGTCATCGAACATTGTGATGATAAGTGCATGTAGCATTGTGATGACAGATGCCATGAATAATTGTGATGACAGTGGTGAGGGATTATTGTGACAAATAGTGATGTAGCATTGTGATATCAGTGGTGAGAGAGCATTTTGATGAGAAGTGAATGGAGCATTGTGATGACAAGTTTTATGGAGTATTGTGATGACAAATTTGTGGAGCATTGTGATGACAAGCGCATGGTGCATTGTGATGACATGTGTCATGGAGCATTGTGCTGAGAAAGGCATAGAGCAGTTTGATGAGAAGGATCAAAGAGCATTGTGATGAAAATTTCACGGAGCATTGTGGTTAAAAAGGTCACAGAGACTGTTGATGACGAGGACATGGACAATTGTGATGACAAAGTTCATGAAGCATTGTGATGACTGGAGTCATGGAGCATTGTGATGACAGGGGTCATGGAGCATTGTGATAACAAGGGCATGGAGCATTGTGATGACAAGGGGATGGAACAGTGGTCTTTTTAGTTTCATGGATTATTGTGAAGACATTTGGAATGGGGCATTGTTATGACAAGGGCATGGAGAATTGTGATGCCAATTGTCATGTTGGATTCTGCTGTCAAAGATAGTTGAGCATTGTGATGACAATGGATTGGAGCATTGTGATGACAAGTGTCAGGGAGCATTTTGCTGACAAGTGCATGGAGATTTGTGATGACAAGTGTCATGGAACATTCTGATGACAAGCTTGTGCAGTATTTTGATGAGAATGGCATGGAGCATTGTGATGAAAACGGCATGGGGCATTGTGATGAAAAAGGCAAGGAGCCTTTTAGTGACAGGCTTCAAGGAGCATTCTGACGACAAGTATCAAGGAGCACTGTGATGACAAGTGTATTGAGAATTGTGATGACAAAGGTCATGGAGCATTGTGATGAAAAGGGCATGGAGTATTGTGATGACAGGCATCATGGAGCGTTGTGATGACAAGTGTTATGGAACAAGGTGATCACATGGGATTTGTGCATTTTGATGACAGAGGTCATGGATCATTTTGATTTCAAGGAGCATGGAGCACTGTGATGACAAGGGCATGAAGCAATGTGATCCCAAGGTTCATGGAGTATTTTGATGACAATGGAAATGGAGTATTGTGATGACAAGCGCATAGAGCATTGTATTGACAAGGTCATGTAGCATTTTGCTGACAAAGGCATGGAGCATTGTGATGACAGGTGTCATGGAGCACTGTGATGACAAGCGTCACGGAGCATTGTGCAAACAGTGGTCATGGAGCATAGGGATGACAACGACATGGATCACTGTGATGACAAGGGTCATGGAACATTGGGCTGAAAATATTCATGGAGTATTTTGATGACAGGTGTCATGGAGCATTGTGATGACTAGGGAATGGAACATTGTGATGACAAGAGTCCCGAATCATTGTGTTGTTAGGTGTCATGGAGTGTTGTGATGACAGTGGTTATGGAGAATTGTGATGATATTGGCCATGGAGCATTGTGATGAGGAGACCTTGGGTAATTGTGATGTCGAGCATCATGGAGCACTGTAATGACAAGGGGCATAAAGTATTGTGATGACAGGTGTCAGTGACCATTGTGATGACAGGGGTCATGGAGCATTGTGATGACATGTGCATGGAGCATTGTGATGACAAGTGCATGGAGCATTGCAATGTCAAGTGGATAGTGAATTTTGATGACAAGAGCATGTAACATTTTGATGAGTAGTGTCATGTAGCACTGTGATGACAAGGACGTGGAGAATTGTAATGACAAGGGACATGGAACATTTTGATAACCAGGGCATGGTGCATTGTGATGACAGGGGTAATGGAGCATTATTATGAGAACGGCCATGGTGCATTCTGACATAAGATATCACTTATGATGAGAATGTAAACATGGCTACATATGAACTGATTTAGGGAAGAGAACAGAGTATCAGATTTAGAAAACAATCTAACGCTTGCTTAAGGGGAAAGATAGGTGGAGAGATGCACAAAACATAAGATTGATATTAGCAGAGGTACCGTTCCATAATCCAAAAACAGAAGAGACAAGCCCTACTCCTTCCTCAGTGAACAGAACTCACCAACCCTATTCCCCGCAGAGAAATATATCTGACTAGTAAGAATTTTAAAACCTATGTATTGATATGTCTCCGTAAGGGAACCAAGTGTGTCTAGAACGACATAAACATGGCAGTGAGAATCAGCTCAAACCCACTATAAAAATGAATTTCAAAACAAAACATAAAAACAGTAAAATTCTTACACAATACCTTCAGGGGTTCTGATGAAACCTGGAATGACCGTATCTACAATGACAGCTGGATGTGGCATAAGGCTGGACACTTGGGACTGAGAGGATTGGTGAGATTGGGTGAGCAAATGCAGACCCTTTAAAGCAATAATGAGTGGCACCCATTCCATGGGTCCCAACTCTCAAGGTAGAAGGGAATATCACTACATTTATAACGTGTATGGGAACCTAGAGAATGGAAACCATCTGATGGTGAAAGGTTTCTAATACACTACAACTTTTTTCTCTCCTTGTGCTCCAGTTTGACATTCCAACTGCTTGACTATCAATCTCCCAACTTGGAAAGTCAGCCCCTATTACCTCCTGGTTCGCACAGTTGGCCAATTGTGCAGAGGATATAAGGGAAGAGAGAGAACCAATGAGAGAGTAGCTGTAGGCATTTGGACGGCCACATGACTCTCTAATTTCCATCACAAAGAGGAATTAACCAAAGTCTCAGCCTGACCCCCAGAACCAGTATAAGTCCAGAAGCAAAACTGTTGATTTGCGGTCCGCTCACAAAAACACGAGTAGAAAAATGGAGCTCAGGGCCACAGCAATTCACTAACCTGCAGAGTTATAAAGGACTACTCTCTTCGAAAAATCTGTTGAGGGAAAGCCACGAGGCGGAAGGGAAAATGAGGCAGAATGGCATGAAACCGATTTCAAGAGGTACAATAGAATCGTTTTAAACAGGGGAAAAGCATTACAACTTCGAAAATTATGGAAATGGCCATAAAGGGCATATGGGTTTTCACGTGAATATATTCAGGAGAAAACCCATATGCCCTTTTTGGACAAGCAAGCAAGCGGGCAATGCAAATCTGCACTACAAAGAAGTATCACTTCCCACCGGTCTAAAGGGACATCCACAAAATGGGTAAAAACCAGAAAGGCAAGACAGGCCCTGGAGAACAGGGAGCCTTTTTATGCTGATGGGCGGGATGTAAATTGCCAACTGCCTCTCTGGAGGAGTGAATTGTGTTCCCTAAAACAAGTAAACAACAGAGCTACAGAGCCAAGGGCACTTCCAGTCTAGGGAATATACCTTGGGGAAACTGAAAATAAATAAGACAGATCCACACCAAAATTCAGGGCTGCACTGCTCACAAAAACCTCAACTTGTGTACACCTTAAATATCCCAGGAAAGACAAAAATGGTTCAAGAAATTGTGGTAATTACGTATGATGGAATATCCCTCAGCCATGAAATCAATGTCATAAGGCCAGTAGCAGCAAAATGAGTGGATTCAGGTACGATAATTCTAAGTGAAATAAGTCACACAGAAAAAGAAACTTATCATAAGATATCACTTATGAAGATCCTGTAAATATGGCTACATATGAACTGAGTTAGGAAAGCGAAGAGAGACTCACATTTAAAAAAAAACGCTTATGCCTGCTTAAGGGGGAAGGAGAGGTTGGGTGATGCATAAAATCAGATTTTGATATTAGTACAGGTACCGTTCCAAAAACCAAATACGAAATAGACAAGACCTACACATTCCTCAGTGAAAGGGACTCAACACCTCATATTCACCACAGAGTAATATAACTTACTAGTATGAATCTTAAAACCTATGTATTGATATGTCTCCGTAATGGAATCAAGTGTGTCTAGACTGGCATAAACGTGACAGTGAGAATCAGCTCAAACTCACTATAAAAAGAATTTCAAAATCAAAACAAAAAAACAGGGAAATTTCTTACAATTCCTTCAGGGTCTCTGATGAAACCTGGAATGACCCTATCTACAATGACAGCTGGAAGTGGCATAAGGCTGGACACTTGGGACTGAGAGGATTGGTGAGATTGGGTGAGCAAATGCAGACCCTTTAAAGCAATAATGAGTGGCACCCATTCCATGGGTCCCAACTCTCAAGGTTGAAGGGAATATTACTACAGCTATAACATGTACGGGAAACCTAGAGAATGGACACACTGTGAATACGAAAGGTCTCTAAAACTCAACTAACAGTCCCTCTCCTGGTGCTCCGGTTTGACTTTCCATTTTCTTTACTATCAATCTCCCAACTTGGAGAGACAGCCCCTTTAACCTCCTGGTTCTCACAGGTTGCCAATTTGGCAGAGGATGAAAGGGAAGAGAGAGAACCAATAAGAGAGTAGCTGTTAGGCATTTGGACGGGAACATGTCCCTCTAATTTCCCGGCCGGAAGAAGAATTAACCAAAGTCTCCGCCACCCACCACACACCAGTATAGATCCTCAACCAAAGTTTGGACTTGCATTCAGCTCACAAAAAACGAGTTGAAAATTGGAGCTCATGGGCACAGCCATTCACAAACTGGCAGAGAAATACAGGACAACTATCGTCCAAATATTTGTTTAATGGAAGGCAAGGAGGCGGACTTGAAAGCGATTCAGAATAGCAGGAAACAGATTTCGAGAGGTATGTTGGAATCGCCTTTAAAGCACAGGAAGAGGGGCACAACTTCGACAATGATGCACTTGGCCAAAAAGGGCGTATGCCTTTTCTCCTGAATATATTCAGGAGAAAACGAATATGCCCTTTTTGGCCATCCAGCAAGCAGGCAATGCAAATCTGCACTACAAAGAATTATCACCTCAAACCAGTCAAAAGGGATATCCGCAAAATGTGTAAAAACCAGAAAGGCAAGACAGCCCCTGGATAACTGGGAGCCTTGTTATGCTGATTGGTGGGATTAAGTTGCCAACTGCCTCTCTGGAGGAGTGCATTGTGTTCCATAAAACAAATAAACAACAGAGCTACAGAGCCAAGGGCACGTCCAGTCTAGGAAATATACATTGGGAAAACTGAAAATCAATAAGACAGAGCCACCCCAAAATTAAGGGTTTCACTTATTTCAAGAACCTCAACTTGGGTACACCTTAAATATACCAGGAAAGACAAAAAAGGTTCAAGAAATTGTGGTACTTATGTACAAGGAATATCCATCAGCCATGTAATCAATGTCATAAGGCCAGTAGCAGCAAAATGAGTGGATTCAGGTACGATGATTCTAAGTGAAATAAGTCACACAGAAAAAGAAACTTATCATAAGATATCACTTATGAAGATCCTGTAAACATGGCTACACATGAACTGTGTTAGGAAAGAGAAGAGAGACTCACATTTAGAAAACATTCTTATGCCTGCTTAAGGAGGATTGAGAGCTGGAGTGATGCATAAAACCAGAGTTTGAATTAGTACAGGTACCTTTCCAAAAGCCTAATACGGAATAGACAAGACCTACACCTTCCTCAGGGAAAGGGACACAACAACCCATATTCCCCGCAGAGGAATATATCTTACTAATAAGAATCTTAAAACCTATGTATTGATATATCTCCGTAAGGGAATCAAGTATGTCTACACTGGCATAAACATGGAAGTGAGAATCAGCTCAAACCCACTATAGAAAGGAATTTCAAAATCAAACCAAAAAAAACAGGGAAATTATTTACAATTCCTTCAGGGTCTCTGATGAAACCTGGTATGACTCGATCTACAATGACAGCAGGATGTGGCATAATGCTGGACACATGGGACTGAGAGGATTGGTGAGATTGGGTGAGCAAATGCAGAACCTTAAAGCAATAATGTGTGGCAGCCATTTGATGGGTCCCAACTCTCCAGGTTGTGGGGAATATTACTAGAGCTATAACATGTACGGGTAACCAATAGAATGGACCCACTGTGAATATGAAAGGTTTCTAAAACTCAACGAATAGTCCCTATCCTGGTGCTCCGGTTTCACTTTCCAATGCGTTTAATATCAATCTCCCAACTTGGAGAGACAACCCCTTTAACCTCCTGGTTTGCACAGGTTGACAATTTGGCAGAGGATGAAAGGGAAGAGGAAGAACCAATGAGAGAGTAGCTGTAAGGCATTTGGATGGGCATATGTCACTCTTATTTCCCTGGAGGATGAAGAATTGACCAAAGTCTCAGCCACCCACCGGGAACCAGTATAGGTCCTGAACCAAATTATTGGATTGCGTACAGCTCAGAAAAAACTAGTTAAAAAAAGGAGCTCAGGGGCACAGCAATTCACAAAGTGGCAGAGTAATAAAGGGCAACTATCGTCCAAAAATCTGTTGAGGGAAGTCAACGAGGCGGATTTGACATCGAGGCAGAATAGCCGGAAACAGATTTCAAGAGGTA
Source organism: Mesoplodon mirus (assembly GCF_964341445.2). Lineage (NCBI taxonomy): Eukaryota > Metazoa > Chordata > Mammalia > Artiodactyla > Ziphiidae > Mesoplodon > Mesoplodon mirus. The sequence continues at coordinate 142,486 of NW_028295170.1, read as the reverse complement.
TGTTGGAATCACATTTAAAGCACAGGAAGGGTGGCACAACTTCGACAATGATGCACTTGGCCAAAAAGGGCTTATGCATTTTCTCCTGAGTATATTCAGGTGAAAACGCATACGCCTTTTTTGGCCAAGCAAGCAAGCGGGCATGCAAGTCTGCACTACAAAGAAGTGTCACTTCCCACCGGTCCACAGGAACATCCACAAAAAGGGTAAAAACCAGAAATTCAAGACAGGCCCTGGAGAAAAGGGTGCCTTGTTATGCTGATGGGCAGGATGTAAATTGCCAACTGCCTCTGTGGATGAGTGCATTGTGTTCCATAAAAGAAGTAAACAACAGAGCTACAGAGCCAAGGGCACTTCCACTCTAGGGAATATACCTTGGGAAATCTGAAAATCAATAAGACAGAGCCACCCCAAAATTTAGGGCTGCACTGCTTACAAGAACCGCAACTTGGGTACACCTTAAATATCCCAGGAAATATAAAAATGGTTCAAAAAATTGGGGTACTTACGTATGATGGAATATCCCTCAGCCATGAAATCAATGTCATAAGACCAGTAGCAGCAAAATGAGTGGATTCAGGTACGATGATTCTAACTGAAATTAGTCACACAGAAAAAGAAACTTATCATAAGATATCACTTATGAAGATCCTGTAAACATGGCTACACATGAACTGAGTTAGGAAAGAGAAGAGAGTCTCACATTTAGAAAACACTCTTATGCCTGCTTAAGGGGGAAGGAGAGGTGGGGTAATGCATAAAACCAGAGTTTGATATAAGCACATGTACTGTTCCAAAAACCAACTCTGGAATAGACAAGACCTACACCTTCCTCAGGGAAAGGGACTCAAAACCCCATATTTCCCACAGAGGAATATATCTGACTAGTAAGAATCTTAAAACCTATGTATTGATATGTTTCCGTAAGGGAATCAAGTGTGTCTAGACTGGCATAAACATGGCAGTGAGAATCAGCTCAAACCAACTATAAAAAGGAATTTCAAAAACAAAACAAAAAAACAGGGAAATTCTTTACAATTCCTTCAGGGTCTCTGATGAAACCTGGAATGACCCTATCTACAACGACAGCTGGATGTGGCATAAGGCTGGACACATGTGACTGAGAGGATTGGTGAGATTGGGTGAGCAAAGGCAGACCCTTTAAAGCAATAATGCATGGCACCCATTCCATGGGTTCCAAGTCTCCAGGTTGAAGGGAATATTACTATAGCTAATACATGTATGGGAAACCTAGAGAATGGACACACTGAGAATACGACACGTTTCTAAAACTCAACGAATAGTCCCTCTCCTGGTGCTCCGGTTTGATGTTCCAACTGCTTTACTATCAATCTCCCAACTTGCAGAGACAGACCCTTTAACTTCCTGGTTCTTACAGGTTGCGAATATGGCAGAGAATGAAAGGGAAGAGGGAGAACCAATGAGAGAGTAGCTGTTAGGCATTTGGACGGGCACATGTCACTCTTATTTCCCGGGAGGCAGAAGAATTAAACAAAGTCTCAGCCACCCACCGGGAACCAGTATTGTTCCTGAACCAAAATATTGGACTTGCGTTCAGCTCACAAAAAACGAGTTAAATAATGGAGCTATGGGTCAGAGCAAATCACAATCTGGCAGAGTAATAAAGGACAACTATCATCCAAAAATCTGTTGAGGGAAGGCAACGAGGCGGACTTGAAAGCCAGGCAGAATAGCAGGAAACAGATTTCAAGAGGTATGTTGGAATCGCCTTTAAAGCACAGGAAAGGGGCACAACTTCGACAATGATGCACTTAGCCAAAAAGGGCGTATGTGTTTCATCCTTAATATTTTCACGAGAAAATGCATACTCCCTTTTTTGCCAAGCAAGCAAGCGGGCATTGAAAATCTGCACTACAAAGAAGTATCACTTCCCACCGGTCAAAAGGGACATCCACAAAATGGGTGTAAACCAGAAAGGCAAGACAGGCCCTGGAGAAAAGGGAGCATTGTTATGCTGATGGGCGGGATGTAAATTGCCAACTGCCTCTCTGGAGGAGTGCATTGTCTTCCATAAAACAAGTAAACAACAGAGCTACAGAGCCAAGGGCACTTCCATCTTGGGAATATACCTTTGGAAAAATGAAAATCAATAAGACAGTGCCACCCCAAAATTTAGGGCTGCACTGCTTACAAGAACCTCAAATTGGGTACACCTTAAGTATCCCAGGAAAGATAAAAATGGTTCAAAACATTGTGGTACTTACATACGATGGAATATCCCTCAGCCATGAAATCAATGTCATAAGACCAGTAGCAGCAAAATGAGTGGATTCAGGTACGATGATTCTAAGTGAAAGAAGTCACACAGAAAAAGAAACGTATCATAAGATATCACTTATGAAGATCCTGTAAACATGGCTACACATGAACTGAGTTAGGAAAGATAACAGAGTCTCACATTTAGAAAACACACTTATGCCTTCTTAACGGTGAAGGAGAGGTGGGGAGATTCATAAAACCAGAGTTTGATATAAGCACAGGTACTGTTCCAAAAACCAACTATGGAATGGACAAGACCTACACCTTCCTCAGTGAAAGGGATTCAAAACTCCGTATTTCCCGCAGAGGAATGTATCTGACGAGTAAGAATCTTAAAACCTATGTATTGCTATGTCACCGTAAGGGTATCAAGTTTATCTAGAATTACATAAATATGGCAGCGAGAATCAGCTCAAACACAGTATAAAGAGGAATTTCAAAAAGAAAACAAAAAAACAGGGAAATTCTTTACAATTCCTTCAGGGTCTCTGATGAAACCTGGAATGTCCCTGTCTACAATGACAGCTCGATGTGGCATAAGGCTGGACACATGGGACTGAGAGGATTGGTGAGATTGTGTGAACAATTGCAGACCCTTTAAAGCAATAATGCATGGCACCCATTCCATGGGTTCCAAGTCTCCAGGTTGAAGGGATTATTACTGCAGCTAAAACATGTACGGGAATCCTAGAGAATGGACACACTGTGAATACAAAAGGTTTCTAAAACTCAACGAAAAGTCCCTCTCCTGGTGCTCCGGTTTGACTTTCCAACTGCTTTACTATCAATCTCCCAAATTGGAGAGACAGCCCCATTAACCTCCTGGTTCTCACAGTTTGACAATTTGGGAGAGGATGAAAGGGAAGAGGGAGAACCAGTGAGAGAGTAGCTGTTAGGCACTTGGACGGTCATATGTCACTCTAATTTCCAGGCAGGAAGAAGAATTAACCAAAGTCTCAACCACACACTGGGAACCAGTATAGCTCCTGAAACAAAACTTTGCACTTGCATTCAGCTCACAAAAAAAGAGTTGAAAAATGTAGCTCAGCGGCAGAGCAATTCACAATTAGGCATAGTAATAAAAGCCAACTATCGTCCAGAAATCTGTTGAGGGAAGGCAACGAAGCGGACTTGAATGTGAGGCAGAAAAGCAGGAAACAGATTTCAAGAGGTACGTTGGAATCACCTGTAAAGCACAGACAGAGGGGCACAACTTCGACAATGATGCACTTGCCCAAAAAGGGTGTATGCATTTTCTCCTGAATATATGCAGGAGAAAACGCATACACACATTTTGGCCAAGAAAGCAAGAAGGCAATGCAAATCTGAACTACAAAGAAGTATCACTTCCCACCAGTCAAAAGGGATATCCACACAATATGTAAAAACCAGAAAGGCAAGACAGGCCCTGGAGAACAGGGAGCCTTGTTATGCTCTTGGGCGGGATGTAAATTGCCAACTACCTCACTGGAGGAGTGCATTGTGTTCCCTGAAACAAGTAAAAAACAGAACTACAGAGCCAAGGGCATTTCCAGTCTAGGGAATATACCTTGGGAAAACTGAAAAACAATAAGAGAGAGCCACCTTCAAATTTAGGGCTGCACTGCTTACAAGAACCTCAACTTGGGTACACCGGAAACAACCTAGGAATGATAAAAATGGTTCAAAAAATTGTGGTACATACGTACGATGGAATATCCCTCAGCCATGAAATCAATGTCATAAGACCAGTAGTAGCAAAATGAGTGGATTCAGGTACGATGATTCTAAGTGAAATAAGTCACACAGAAAAAGAAGCTTATCATAAGATATCACTTGTGAAGATCCTATAAACATGGCTACACATGAACTGAGTTAGGAAAGAGAACAGAGTCTCACATTTAGAAAACACTCTTATGCCTGTTTAATGGGGAAGGAGAGGTGGGGTGATACATAAAACCAGAGTTTGATATAAGCACAGGTACCGTTCCAAAAACCAAGTACAGAATAGACAAGACGTACACCTTCCTCAGTGAAAGGGACTCAAAACACCACATTTCCCGCAGAGGAATATATCTGACAAGTAATAATCTTAAAACCAATATATTGATATGTCTCCGTAAGGGAATCAAGTGTGCCTAGACTGGCATAAACATGGCAGCAAGAATCAGCTCAAACCCACTATAAAAAGGAATTTCAAAAACAAAACAATAAAACAGGGAAATTCTTTACAATTCCTTCAGGGTCTCTTATGAAACGTGGAATGACCCTGTCTACAATGACAGCTGGATGTGGCATAAGTCTGGACACTTGGGACAGAGAGGATTGGTGAGATTGGGTGAGCAAATGCAGACAATTTAAAGCAATAATGCATGGCACCCATTCCATGGGTCCCAACTCTTCAGGTTGAAGGGAATATTACTACAAATATAACATGTACGGGAAACCTAGAGAATGGACACACTGTGAATACGAAAAGTCTCTAAAACTCAACGAATAGTCCCTCTCCTGGTGCTCCGGTTTGACTTTCCAACTGCTTTACTATCAATCTCCCAACTTGTAGAGACAGCCCCTTTAACCTCCTGTTTCTCACATGTTGCCAATTTGGCAGAGGATGAAAGGGAAGAGGGAGAACCAATGAGAGAGTAGCTGTTAGGCAATTGGACGGGCATATGTCACTCTAAATTCCCGGGAGGAAGAAGAATTAACCAATGTTGCAGCCACCCACCAGGAACCAATGTAAGTCCTGAACGAAAATTTTGGACATGCGTTCAGCTCACAAAAAACGAGTTGAAAAATGGAGCTATAGGGCAGAGCAATTCACAAAGTGGCAGAGTAATAAAGGACAACTATCTTCCAAAAATCTGTTGAGGGAAGGCAACGAGGGGGACTTGAATGTGAGGCAGAAAAGCAGGAAACAGATTTCAAGAGGTACATTGGAATCGCCTTTAAAGCACAGGAAGTGGGGCACAACTTCGACAATGATGCACTTGTCCAAAAACGGCGTATGCGTTTTCTCCTGAGTATATTCAGGAGAAAACGCATACGCCCATTTTGGCCAAGCCAGAAGCGGAAAATGTAAGTCTGCACTACAAAGAAGTATCACTTCCCACCGGTCAAAGGGACATCCACAAAATGGGTAAAAAACAGAAAGGCAAGACAGGCCCTGGAGAACAGGGAGCCTTGTTATGCTGATGGGCGGGATGTAAATTGCCAACTGCCTCTCTGGAGGAGTGCATTGTGTTCCCTAAAACAAGTAAACAACAGAGCTACAGAGCCAAGGGCACTTCCAGTCTAGGGAATATACCTTGGGAAAACTGAAAATCAATAAGACAGAGCCACAACCAAATTTAGGGCTGCACTGCTTACAAGAACCTCAACTTGGGTACACTTTAAATATCCCAGGAAATATAAAAATGGTTCAAAAAATTGTGGTACTTACGTACAATGGAATATCCCTCAGCCATGAAATCAATGTCATAAGACCAGTAGCAGCAAAATGAGTGGATTCAGGTACGATGATTCCAAGTGAAATAAGTCACACAGAAAAAGAAACTTATCATAAGATATCACTTATGAAGATCCTGTAAACCTGGCTACACATGAACTGAGTTAGGAAAGAGAACAGAGTCTCACATTTAGAAAACACTCTTATGCCTGCTTAAGGGGGAAGGAGAGGTGGGGTGATGCATAAAACCAGAGTTTGATATAAGCACAGGTACCATTCCAAAAACCAACTATGGAATAGAAAAGACCTACACCTTCCTCGGGAAAGGGACTCAAAACCCCATATTTCCCGCAGAGGAATATATCTGACTAGTAATAATCTTAAAACCTATGCATTGATATGTCTCCATAAGGGAATCAAGTGTTTCTAGACTGGCATAAACACGGCAGTGAGAATCAGCTCAAACCCACTATAATAAGGAATTATAAAAACAAAACAACAAAACAGGGAAATTCTTTACAATTCCTTCAGTGTCTCTGATGAAACCTGGTATGAACCTATCTACAACTACAGCTTGATGTGGCATAAGGCTTGATACTTGGGACTGAGAGGATTTGTGAGACTGGGTGTGCAAACACAGACCGTTTAATGCAATAATGCTTGGCCTCCATTCCATGGTTCCAAACTCTCCAGGTTGAAGGGAATATTACTACAGCTAAAACATGTACGGGAGACCTAGAGAATGGAAACACTGTGTATAGAAAAGTTTTCTAAAACTCAACTAATTGTCCCTCTCCTGGTGCTCCAGTTTGACTTTCCAACTGCTTTACTATCAATCTACCAACTTGGAGAGACAGCCCCTTTCTCCTCCTGGAAAACACAGGTTGCCAATTTGTCAGAGGATGAAAGGAAAGAGGGAGCACCAATGAGAGAGTACCTGTTAGGCATTTGGACGGGCACATGTCACTCTAATTGACTGTCACGAAGAAGAATTAACCAAAGCCTCAGCCACCAAACGGGAACCAGTATAGGTCCTGAACCAAAATTTTGGACTTGCGTTCAGCTCACAAAAAACGAGATAAAAAATGGAGCTCAGGGGCACAGCACTTCACAAACTGGCAGAGTAATAAAGGACAACTATCGTCCAAAAATCTGTTGATGGAAGGCAACGTGGTGGACTTGAAAGCGAGGCAGAATAGCAGGAAACAGATTTCAATAGGTACGTTGGAATCGCCTTTAAAGCACAGGAAGGGGGGCACAACTTCGACAATGATGCACTTGGCCAAAATGGGCGTATGCATTTTCTCCTGAATATATTCAGGTGAAAACGCATACGCCCTTTTTGGCCAAGCAAGCAAGCGGGCAATGCAAATCTGCAGTAAAAAGAAGTATCCCTTCCCACTGGTCCAAAGGGACATCGGCAAAATGTGTAAAAACCAGAAAGGCAAGAGAGGACCTGGAGAACAGGGAGCCTTGTTAGACTGATGGGCGGGATGTAAGTTGGCAACTGCCTCTCTGGAGAAGTGCACTGTGTTCCCTAAAACAAGTAAACAACAAAGCTACAGAGCCAAGGGCACTTCCAGTCTAGGGAATATACCTTGGGAAAACTGAAAATCAATAAGACAGAGCCACCCCAAAATTTAGGGATGCACTGCTTACAAGAACCTCAAATTGGGTACACCTGAAGTATCCCAGGGATGTTAAAAAATTTACAAAAAATTGTGGTACTTGCGTACGATGGAATATCCCTCAGCCATGAAATCAATGTCATAAGACAAGTAGCAGCAAAATGAGTGGATTCAGGTATGAGGATTCTAAATGAAATAAGTCACAGAGAAAAAGAAGCTTATCATATGATATCACTTAAGAAGATCCTGTAAACATGGCTACACATGAACTGAGTGAGGGAAGAGAACACAGTCTCACATTTAGAAAACACACTTATGCCTGCTTAAGGGGGAAGGACTGGTGGGGTGATGCATAAAAGCAGAGTTTCATATAAGCACAGGTACCGTTCCAAAAACAAACTATGGAATAGACAAGATCTACACCTTCCTCGGGGAAAGGGACTCAAAACCGCATATTTCCCACAGAGGATTATATCTGACTAGTAAGAATCTTAAAACCTATGTACTGATATGTCTCCGTAAGGGAATCAAGTGTGTCTAGACTGGCATAAACATGGCAGTGAGAATCAGCTCAAACCCACTATAAAAAGGAATTTCAAAAACAAAACAACAAAACAGGGAAATTCTTTACAATTCCTTCAGGGTCTCTGATGAAACCTGGAATGACCCTGTCTACAACTACAGCTTGATGTGGCATAAGGCTGGATACTTGGGACAGAGAATTGGTGAGACTGGGTGAGCAAACACAGACCGCTTAAAGCAATAATGTGTGGCCTCCATTCCATGGTTCCAAACTCTCCAGGTTGAAGGGAATATTACTACAGCTATAACATGTTCAGGAAACCTAGAGAATGGACACACTGTGTATACGAAAGGTTTCTAAAACTCAACTAATTGTCCCTCTCCTGGTGCTCCAGTTTGATTTTCCAACTGCTTTACTATCAATCTCCCAACTTGGAGAGACAGCCCCTTTAACCTCCTGGTTCTCACAAGTGTCCAATTTGGCAGAGGATGAAAGGGAAGAGGGAGAACCAATGAGAGAGAAGCTGTTAGGCATTTGGATGGGCACATGTCACTCTTATATCCTGGGAGGAAGAAGAATTAACCAAAATCTCAGCCACCCACCGGGAACCAGTATAGGTCCTGAACCAAAATTCTGGACTTGTGTTTAGCTCACAAAAAACGAGTTAAAAAATGGACCTCAGGGGCACAGCACTTCACAAACTGGCAGAGTAATAAAGGACAACTATCGTCCAAAAATCTGTTGATGGAAGGCAACGAGGCGGAATTGAAAGCGAGACAGAATAGCAGGAAACAGATTTCAATAGGTACGTTGGAATTGCCTTTAAAGCACAGGAAGAGGGGCACAACTTCGACAATGATGCACTTGGCCAAAATGGGCGTATGCGTTTTTTCCTGAATATATTCAGGAGGAAACGCATACGCCCTTTTTGGCCAAGCAAGCAAGCGGGCAATGCAAATCTGCACTAGAAAGAAGTATCACTTCCGACCAGTCAAAAGGTGCATCCACAAAATGGATAAAAACCAGAAAGGCAAGACAGTCCCTGGAGAACAGGGAGCCTTTTTATGCTGATGGGCGGGATGTAAATTGCCAACTGCCTCTCTGGAGGAGTTCATTGTGTTCCCTAAAACAAGTAAACAACAGAGCTACAGAGCTAAGGGCACTTCCAGTCTGGGGAATACACCTTGGGAAACTGAAAATCAATAAGACACAGCCACCCCAAAATTTAGGGCTGCACTGCTTACAAGAACCTCAACTTGGGTACACCTTAAATATCCCAGGAAAGATAAAAATGGTTCAAAAAATTGTGGTACTTAGGTACGATGGAGTATCCCTCAGCCATGAAATCAATGTCATAAGACCAGTAGCAGCAAAATGAGTGTATTCAGGTTTGATGATTCTAAGTGAAATAAGTCACACAGAAAAAGAAACGTATGATAAGATATCACTTATGAAGATCCTGTAAACATGGCTACACATGAACTGATTTAGGAAATAGAACAGAGTCTCACATTTAGAAAACACTCTTATGCCTCCTTAAGGGGGTAGGAGAGGTGGGGGTTTTCATAAAATCAGAGTTTAATATTAGAACAGGCACCGTTCCAAAAACGAAATACAGAATAGACAAGATCTATACATTCCTCAGTGAAAGGTATTCAACAACCCATACTTCCTGCAGAGGAATATATCTGACTAGGAAGAATCTTAAAACCTGTGTATTGGTATGTCTCCTTAAGGGAATCAAGAGTGTCTAGACTGGCATAAACATGGCAGTGAGAATCATTTAAAACACACTATTAAAAGGAATTTCAAAAAAAAAAAAACGGATATTCTTTACAATTCCTTCAGGGTCTCTGATGAAACCTGGAATGACCCTATCTACATGACAGCTGGATGTGGCATAAGGCTGGACACATGGGACTGAGAGTATTGTTGAGATTGTGTGAGCAAATGCAGACCCTTTAAAGAAATAATGCATGGCACCCATTCCATGGGTCCCATGTCTCCAGGTTGAAGGGAATATTACTACAGCTATAACATGTACGTGAAACCTAGAAAATGGACACATTGTGAATACGAAAGGTCTCTAAAACTCAACGAATAGCCCCCCTCCTGGTGCTCCGGTTTGACATTCCAACTGCTTTACTATCAATCTCCCAACTTGAAGAGACAGCACCTTTTACCTCCTGGTTCTCACAGGTGGCCAATTTGGCAGAGGATGAAAGGGAAGAGGGAGAACCAATGAGAGAGTAGCTGTTAGGCATTTGGACGGGCACGTGTCACTCTTATATCCCATGCGGAAGAAGAATTAACCAAAGTCTCCGCCACCCACCGGGAACCAGTAGAGTTCCTGAACCAAAATTTTGGAGTTGCATTCAGCTCACACAAAACGAGTGAAAAATTGGAGCTCAGGGGCACAGCACTTCACAAACTGGCAGAGTAATAAAGGACAACTATCGTCCAAAAATCTGTTGAGGGAAGGCAACGAGGCGGAGTTGAAAGCGAGGCAGAATAGCAGGAAACAGATTTCAATAGGTACGTTGGAATCGGCTTTAAAGCACAGGAAGAGGGGCACTACTTCGACAATGATGCACTTGGCCAAAAAGGGCGTATGCGTTTTCTCCTGGATATATCCAGGAGAAAACGCATACGCCCTTTTTGGCCAAGCAAGCAAGCGGGCATTGCAAATCTGCACTCCAAAGAAGTATCACTTCTCACCAGTCAAAAGGCATATCCACAAAATGGATAAAAACCAGAAAGGCAAGACAGGCCCTGGAGAACAGGGAGCCTTGTTATGCTGATGGGCGGCATGTAAATTGCCAACTGCCTCACTGGAGGTGTGCATTGTGTTCCATAAACAAGTAAACAACCGAGCTACAGAGCCAAGGGCACTTCCAGTCTAGGGAATATATCTTGGGAAAACTGAAAATCAATAAGACAGAGCCACCCCAAAATTTAGGGCTGCACTGCTTACATGAACCTCAACTTGGGTACACCTTAAATATCTCAAGAAAGATTAAAATGGTTCAAAAAATTGTGTTACTTACATACGATGGAATATCCCTCAGCCATGAAATCAATGTCATAAGACCAGTAGCAGCAAAATGAGTGGATTCAGGTACGATGATTCTAAGTGAAATAAGTCACAGAGAAAAAGAAACATATCATAAGATATCACTTATGAAGTTCCTGTAAACATGTCTACATATGAATTGAGTTAGGAAAGATAACAGAGTACTGAATCTTATCATAAGATATCACTTATAGTGGGAATGTACACTTGGCTATGAATGATCTGAATTACAAACACAACAGAGACACACACTTAGAAAACAATATTCTCCCTGCTTAAGGGGAAAGGTGAGGTGGGTTGATGCATAAAACCACAGTTTTAAATTAGCACAGATACCGTTACATAAACCAAGTATGTAATAGACATCACCTACTCCCCGCACAATGAACTCGACTCAACACCCCCTATTCATTGCAGAGTAATATATCTGACTCCAATAATTTTAAAACATATGTATTATCATGTCTCCATAAAGGAGTCATGTGTGTGTATAATGGCATGAACACAACACTGAAATTCAGCTAAACACCCTTATAAAAATAAATTTCAAAAGCAAAATGCAAAAACAGTGAAACAGAGGGAAAGCCTTAAGAATTACGTTCAGGGCCTGTGATGCAACATGGATTGTCCACCTTTACACTCACAGCTGGATGAGACATAAAACTGGACACTTGGGGCTGACAAGATTGTTGAGGTTTTGTGAGCAAAAGAACACCACATTAAGCTATACTGTGTACTACCCATTCTAGTGGTCCCAACTCTCCAAGTTTAAGGGAATCTTCCTACAGTTAAAGCATGCATGGGAAACCCAGTGGATGGTACACTGTGTAATTGGGAAAGTTTTCTAAAAGGTACCTCATTTTTCCGTTTGTCGTGCTCGGCTTCGCCATTCCATCTGCATTACTAAAAATCTCCCCACTTGGAGTGTCAGCGCCTTTACCCTCCTGTTATGCACAGTTTGCAAATTGTGCAGAGGATGAACAGGAAGAGGGGAAACAAATGAGAGATTAGCTGTAGGTGTTTGGATGGGCACATGTCACTCTAGTTTCCCATCAGGAAGAATAATTAACCAAAGGCTCAACCTGACACCCCGGAACCAGACTAGGGCCTACAGCCATGTTGCGGTATTGCAGCCAGCTCACAAAGAGGCCAGTTGAAAAATGGAAATCAGGGGCACAGCAATTCACAAACTTGCAGAGTTATAAAGGACAACTATCATCCAGAAATATATTGAGGTAAGGCAGTGAAGAGTATTTGAATGCAAGGCAGAATTGAAGGAAACAGATTTCAAGAGGTAGATTGGAGTTGTCTTTAAAGCACATGAAAAGCGACAGAACTTCGACAATGTTGCCCTTGGCCGAAAAGGGAGTATGTGTATTTTCTTGAATAAATTCGGGAAAAAATGCATATGCCCTTTTTGGCCAAGCAAGGCCTCAGGCATTGCAAATCCACACTACATAGAAGTGTCCCTTACCTCCAGTCAAAAGGGCCATCCACAAATAGTGTAAAAACCACAAATGCAGGACAGGCCATGGAGAAAAGGGAGCCTGGTTACGCTGATGGTCAGGATGTAAATTGCCAACAGCCTCTCTGGAGAACTGTATGTTGTTTTCTAAAACAGAGCTACAGAGCATAGCACACTTCCACTCATGGGCGTGTATTTTGGGAAAATTAAAAATCCACAACAAACAGCCAGCCCAAAGTTTAGGGCTGCTCTGTTTACAAGAACCTCGACTTCGGTACACTTTAAATATCCCAGGAAAGGGAAAAAAATGGATATAGATGTTGCGGTACTTATATACAATGGAATGTCACTCTGACATAAAATCAATGTCATAAGGCCAATAGCAGCATAATGAGTGGCTTTAGGTATGATGATGCTAAGTGAAATGAGCCACAAAGAAAAAAAATATTGTAATATATCACTTATAGAGGGAATGTAAACATGGCTACACATGAACTGAATTTCAAATGTGAACAGAGTTACACATTTAGAAAACACACTTATTCCTCCTTAAGGGGAAAGGTGACGTGGGGTGATGTGTAAAAGCAGAGTTTGAAATTAGCACAGATCCCATTCCATATACCAAATATGTAATAGACAAGACCTACTCCTTTCTCAATGAACTGGACACAAAACACCCTATTCACTGAAGAGGAATATATCTGACTGGTAATAACCTTGAAACCTATGTATTTATATGTCTCCATAATGGAATCAAGTGTATGTAGCTTGGCATAAACACAGATCAATGGAACAGGACAGAAAGCCCAGAGATAAACCTACATACCTATGGCTATCTCATCTATGACAAAGGAGCTAAGGATATACAATGGAGAAAAGACAGTCTCTTCAGTAATTGGTGCTGGGAAAACTGGACCCCTACACATAAAAGAATGAAATTAGAACACTCCATAACACCATACACAAAAATAAACTCTAAATTGATTAGAGATCTAAATATAAGACCAGACACTATAAAACACTTAGAGGAAACCATAGGCAGAACACTCTATGACATAAATCACAGCAAGATCCTTTTGGACCCACCTCCTAGAGAAATGGAAATAAAAACAGAAATCAACAAATGGGACCTAATGAAACTTAAAAGCTTTTACACAGTACAGGAAAACATAAACAAGATGCAAAAACAACCCTCAGAATGGGAGAAAATATTTTCAAATGAAGCAATTGACAAAGGATTAATCTCCTAAATTTACAAGCACCTCATGTAGCTCAATATCACAAAAACAAACAACCCAATCCAAAAACGGGCAGAAGACCTAAATAGACATTTATCCAAAGAAGATATACAGATTACCAAGAAACACATGAAAGGATGTTGAACATTACTAATCATTAGAGAAATCTAAATCAAAACTACCCTGAGGTATCACCTCACAGCAGTCAGAGTGGCAATCATCAAAAATATCTACAAAACAATAAATGCTGGAGAGGTCTTTATTGGAGAAAAGGGAACACACTTGCACTGTGGGTGGGAATGTAAATTGATATGGGCACTAGGGAGAACAGTACGGAGGTTCCTTTAAATAACTAACAATAGAAGTACCATATAACACAACAATCCAACTACTGGGCATTTGCCTTGTGAAAACCATAATTCAAAAATAGTTATGTAGAAAAATGTTCATTGCAGCTCTATTTACAATAGTCAGGACATGGAAGCAACCTAAGTGACCATCGACTGATGAATGTTTAAAGAAGATCTGGCACATATATACAATGGAGTATTACTCAGCCATAAAAAGAAGCAAAACTGAGTTATTTGTTCTGAGGTGGATGGACTTAGAATCTGTCCTACACAGTGAAGTAAGTCAGAAAGGGAAAAACAAATACTGTATGTTAACAGAGATATACGGAATCTAATGAAGAAAAAAAAAAGATTTTGAAGAACCTAGTGGCAGGACAGGATTAAGGACACAGACATAGAGAAAGGACTTGAGGACACCGGAAGGGGGATGGGTAAGCTGGGACGAAGTGAGAGAGTGGCATGGACATAAATACATTACCAAATGTAACACCGATAGGTACTGGGAAGCAGCCACATAGAACAGGGAGATCAGCTCGGTGCTTTGTGACCACATAAAGGGGTGGGATATGCGGTGTGAGAGGGAGATGCAAGAGGAAGGGGATCTGGTGATATTTGTATATGTATAGCTGATTCACTTTGTTATACAGCAGAAACGAACACTCCATTGTAAATCAATTACACTCCAATAAACGTGTAAAAGGAAAAAAAAAAGAAAGCACAGGGATAAACCTACACATCTATGGTCACCTAATCTATGACAAAGGAGGCAAGACTATACAATGGAGATAAGACAGTCTCTTCAATCATTGGTGCTGGGAAATATGGACAGCTACATGTAAAAGAATGAAATTAGAACACACCCCAACACCATACAAAAAATATATTCAAAATGGATTAGAGACCTTAATGTAAGACCGGATAGTATAAAACTCTGAGAGGAAAACTTACGAAGGATACTCTGACGTAAATCACAGCAAGATCTTTTTTGATCCACCTACTATAGTAATGAAATAAAAAAGAAAACTAAACAGATGGGACCTAATGGAACGTAAAAGCTTTTGCAAAGCAAAGGAAACTACAAACAAGACGAAAAGACAACTCTCAGAATGGCAGAAAATATTTGCAGACGAATCAATGGACAAATGATTAATCTCCAATATATATAAACAGCTCATGCAGCTCAATATTAATAAAACAAACAACCCAATACAAAAATGGAAGAAGATATAAATAGACATTTCTTCCAAGAAGACATAGAGGTGGCCAGTATGCACATGAAAATCTGCTCAATATCACTAATTATTAGAGAAATGGAAATGGAAACTACAATGAGGTGTCATGTCACACCTGTTAGAATGGGCATCAACAGAGAATCTACAAACAACAAATGCTGGAGAGGGTATGGAGAAAAGGAACCTTCTTCCACTATTGTTGGGAATGTAAATTGATACAGTCCCTATGGGGAACAGTATGGAGGTTCCTTAAAAAAGTAAAAATAGAATTACCATATAATCCAGCAATCCCACTACTGGGCATATACCCAGAGAAAACCATAATTCAAAAAGACACATTCACCACAATGTTCACTGCAGCACTATTTACAATAACCAGGTAATGAAAGCAACCTAAGTGCCCACAGACAGACGAATGGATAAAGATGTGGTACATATATACAATGGAATATTACTCAGCCATACATAGGAATGAAATTGGGTCATTTGTAGAGACCTTAATGGATCTAGAAACTGTCATACGGAGTGAAGTAAGTCAGAAAGAGAAAAACAAATATTGTATATTAATGCATATATGTGGAACCTAGAAAAATGGTACAGATGAACCGATTTGCAGGGCAGAGATAGAGACACAGATGTAGAGAACAAACATATGGACACCAAAGGGGAAACACCATGTGAGGGTGGTGGTGGGATGAATTGGGAGACTGGGATTCACATGTGTACACTTATATGTATAAAATAGATATCCATTAAGAACCTGCTGTTTAAAAGTAATAATTTAAAAAAATAAAAATAAATAGCATTTAATAAAAGAAAACAGAAAAAAAGTATTTCCCTTCACATAGACGTCTTTATATTAATGCATTATTTCCATGTTTATATCTCCAAATTTAAAAAAAAGAGGAATAAATAAAATCTACCTTGAACCAAAAAGAAAAAAAAGAAAAAAAAAAAAAAAAAAAAAAAAAACAGAACCCACCAGTTATACAGAGGAAAATCGTATCAGGGCACTTGCTCCAGTGGTAAAAAATTCTTAAGTTGGTCAGAGGTGGGAAATCGTCTCCCATGCAGTCAGCAGTGCTCCCCCCGACAAGGAGCATCCTCATTGCAAAGCTGGGGGACTGTGTCGAGGCGTCTGTGAGTAAATGTGAGCTGAGCCCCAGTCCTGCTGCAGCTGAACTCTTCCCACCCTTTCCAGGTAAAACACCTGAACATGTACAAGCACTTGCAAGCCTAGAGGAAGGGCTGTGGAGCCACACCAGCGACAGCACGCAGGCCGACTTGGTGCCTGCAGGCCAGTCAGCATGGTCCTGGCCCCAGATGCTCTTCTGGAAGCTTTCCAATTCCCTGCCTGAGATACCCCTCGTGCCACGGTCCCCACTGCTTTTTTACTTCCTCACCTCTGCCTGGGGAGAAATTCAAGAGGCAGGTATGGATGACACATCCTCTTCTTTAGCAGGTGGCAGCCTAGCAACTCCTGCGGAAAGTCCAGCAGAGCCCCACTCACACTGGGCCACCCACAAAGCCACGGCCCCTCACTCCCTACCACCACCCCAGCCCCGACACTGCTGACGGGGCAGAGAATATGGCATCAGGCACAGCTACAGGGGCTCTTGCTGACTGGAGAGGTGTTTATATTGACCTCAACCCAGGCACACCTGGGGAGGGCAGGCAGGCAGTGTCAGGCTGCCCAAATCAGCCAATCCTCACCCCTCAGGGGCTCACAGTAGCAGAAAATGAACCTTGCTAAACGGGCCAGGCCCAAGGAACAGGTGTGGGCCCTTGAGAGTCAGGCTAGACAAGGGGCTGCAGCTGCGGCTTGTTTTCTTATCATTTTATCTGGTCCATGAGTGGAAAACAACTTCAAGAAGACCCTATCCTAATGAGAGGAACCCAGGAGTCAGGGAGAGGAATGATGGTGGGTGGAGACAGAGGCCTGGTGCCCTGGCTGCAGTGGAAGTGTCTGGAAGACCAGGCAGAGAGAGGCTGCACAGAGTGATAGCCAGGGTCACAGACCTGTCAGAGCTGCTGTTTGTTAGTTCAAGTCCTGCTCTGAAGTGTTCTGTGTCAGCTGTGAGCGACAGGTGAGCTGGGGGTTCTCTGCAAGGTGGGCTATGTGCACAGTTCCTGTGTGTCCAGCCCTGCTGGGGTACCTGCCCAGGGGAGTTCCGTATCCTGGGAAGGGCCTGACTATGAGAGCCCCATGGGCTGCTGGGTAGCTGCACAGGGGAGCTCCATACCCAGGGAGGGACTTGAACACGAGAGCCCCGTGGGCTGTGGGGATGGGTGGTGCAGCCAAGGTGAGCTCCATATCCTGGGATTGGCCTGACCACGAGAGCCCCTTGCGCTGCTGGAGACCTGGTAAAGGATATCAGGACAGTCAGTGAAGCCACCGAGGATATACATCCAGTAGCTCCTATTTCCTACACCCTGCTGCTCATTCTACCATCCACCAGGCCATGGCATTCTGTATTAGACTTCAATGATGCCTTCTTCTGTATTCCATTCATCTCAGATTCACAAGAATTTGTGGCTTTTGAGTGGCAGGACACAACATGCAACAAAACCAATAATGCTGGGTCGTCCTGCCCCAATGGTTCAAAAATCCCCACACCATCATTGGGGAAATGACCTCTAAAGACCTAAAAGTTCTACCTCTGTAAAAGGGAACCCTCCTTCAATATGCAGATGACATTCTGATCGCCAGGCCTACTAAAGACGCCTCTGAACTACCTAGCCAAAAAGGATAGAAGGTGTCCAAGAAAAAGGCTCAAATATCACAGGCTCAGGTGACATGCCTGGGCTTCATCCTCACAGATATTCAGAGAAACGCATCCCAGGATAGGGAAGAATCCATTTGCAGCCTTACCTCTTCTAAAACTAGAAGACAGCTTAGGGGTTCCTGGGGAGGCCAAGGTTTTCTGCATCTGGATCCCTAACTACAGTCTAATAGCTGGGCCTCTACATGAAACACTGACACGAAAAGATGATGATCCTTTTGTATAGAATCCAGAAGCAGCCTTTCAAGAATGGAAAGAGCAGTCAATTCAGACCCTTGCCCAGGAACTCCCTAATTTAGGTAAACCCTTTGACCTTTACATACCCGTTCAATGGTTAATTGCCCTTGGAGCATTAGTGCAAAAACTGGGACAACTTGAAATGGAGCAACACAAGAATGCCCTTCAGTTATGATAAACTATGGTCACCAAGGGCTTTGCCCACCGACTCATCAGGCCAGGATACAGGGGTATCTAAAAAGCAAGAAATCAGCAGCCCACAAGGCCAGCTCCCTCCTAAGGGAAAAGGACCCCACGTGGAGATCCTAACCACCCATCATGCCCTGAAGTTGCAGGGGTCGCTCTGTTGACACACTGACCACGAGTGAGGAGGCCCTCCAACTCCAACCTCCAGAGAGACAAATCGGGGCAACGGGCCCCCAAGATGACTCATGTGACCATCACTTGACCTGGAGTTTCTCTCAGAAAACAACAAGACTGTGCCCCGAAAGAGCAGACTACTGCTTGCAGGACTTACTGCACCCAGAGGGGAGCTAATAAGCTTGGCGGGGGAAAAGTATATCACGCTTTCACCATAGAAAACCCTACAGACACCGCGGTGATGGTGGCCAATATGACCGGCAGGACTGCTGGCTACTTCTAAAGGCCGTTGACTCAGTGGACGTCATGGTCCTGGATCACCACTGACCCTGGACTGTCTGAGAGTTGCGTGGGCAGGGTTCTGACACATGGTGCTGTTTGTACATTAATTCAGGGACCTAATTAAAGAAAGCACAGACTACTGGTCAGAGCATCTAGGCTGGCAAAAACCGTCAGCCTAATGTCGCCAAACAAATGTGGGGTGGGGTGAAACCTGCCACCTCAGCATCTCTGCGCATCTCTTTCCTGGACCCTTAAAGGTCATTAGAATCTATAACACTTCCAATGCTGGTGCTCAGGTGGACGAGAAGTGAGGCAGGAGACCTTGGGACAATAAACCTCACCTGGAGGCTGATGGGGAGATGTTTTGCCCCTCCCCTCAGGTATCAGGGATCCCACCACAGCATGAAGCAGTTACAAAAGAGGGGTCTGCACCCTCAACACCCCAAGAATGAGGAACAGAACAAAAAGCAGAGGAGGTGTTCATCTCCGGCAACGTTCATTAAAATTTCCTGGGAGATAAAAAGAGAATCTGGGGAATAAAATAATGTCTAACCTGCTTTTCCTTTGTGCTTTGTCTAATTTCACGTGCTCCTAGGGTTCCGCATGCAGAGGTCCGACACCCGGCACTTCACACCCGATTTCCTAGTGCAGAATGGCTGGGTCGACACCTCAGCTAGCGGGGTCACATGCAGACTCCACGGCATAGAGCCTGAGCTGCAGCCAACCCAGCCCTCGAGAGCTCCATCCCCTCCCTCCCACTGACGCTGCTGGGATCCCTACACAGCAGCCTAGCCCACAGCCCGTGGGGGACTGCACGCTCTCACCTCTCCATTCTGTTTTCAAAATAATGTTTCCTTTGCTTCTGAAGCAAACTCAGTCTTGATCTCTTGGCTCCAATGACACTGGGCACGGGGACTGCTGTTGGGGTCCACTCTGGAGGATCAGTAACAGAAATTGAGAACATTGTAACTTCAATGAACAGATGTGTGAGCCAAACTGTAGTTAACATAGAGCAGTGTATAATGCTTGGGTAAAATAAGATGTTTCTAAGACTTACATTTGATATTTCCATCACTTTACTATAAGCAAGTTCAGTGAAGACGTCTGTCTTATTTGTCAGGTCAACATTAGAGAAATGAAGTGATTTATTTCCATGGATGTACATCGAATACTCTTGGCTGAAGCTTCAATCTTGTTTTGAATGCTTTTCCATTGAAAAGGATACCTCTCTTTCAGCTCCCCCGTTTCTGAGAAGTATAAAAGTTAAAATTTATTATTACCAAAGGGGAAAGGTAGGAGAAGGGATAAATTAACAGTTTGGGATTAACACAAACACACTGCTATGTATAAAATAGATCATCAACAAGGAACTACTGTATAACACAGGGAACTACACTGAATATTTTGCAATAACCTATAAGGGGAAATAATCTGAAAAAGAATCGATATTTTTATTGACATCATCTATCAATGACAGATAAAATGTAACCTAAGCAAGGCCGATGGTGAACGCTTCTGACCCTGAAGATTTCAATCATCTAAAGTTTGGCCTCTGCCTATTTCCCAAGGCCTTTAATGGACATACGTGGAGCTGTAGCTTAAAAATTCCCCAGTTTGGGGTACGGGGAGGCACTGATTTGGAAAAATCCCTGGTGTTCTCCTTCCATGCACGGGACCCTTCCTACAGCTAAAACATGCCTGTCACACCTAGAGGATGGTACACCGTTTGATCGGAAAGAGTTTGGAAAAGGCACCTCATCTCCTCATCGCCTGGTGCTCGGGTTCACCCCTCCAGCATATTTCCTAACAATCTCCTCACTTGGGGATATCAGCACCGTTAACATCCTGTTGCACACAGTTTGGAATTTGTCCAGAGGATGAAGCGGAAGGATGAGAAAAATTTAGAGACAAGTCTTAGGTGTTCGGACAGGCACATGCCACTCTAATTTTCAATCTGGAAGACAAATTCATCAAAGGCTAGAATTGCCCATGGAAAGAGAATAGGGCTAGAGGAAATCCCGCTGTTTTGTGTCCAGTTTCCAAAAACACAAGTTGAAAAATGGAACTCAGGGACACTAAAATTCATGAAACTGCAGAGTTGAAAATATCTATCATCGAAAAATGTCTTGAGGTAAGTCACAGAAAAGGAGTTGTAAGCAAGGGAGAGTGGCAGGAAACAGATTTGAAGAGGTAGAAAGGACTCCGCATTAAAGCACAAGAAAAGGGCCTAACATCGCCAATGATGCAGTTGGCCCAAAAGGGCGTATGCATTTTTTCTGAATATATTCAAGTAAAGGCCATACACACTTTTTATCCAACCAAACAGGTGGGCACTGGAAATCAATACTACAAAATGTATCACTTCACATCAGTCAGAAGGGCCATCCACATAAAGTGTAAACACCAGAAATGCAGGACAGGGCGAGGAGAAAAGGGAGACCTGTGAGGCTGATAGTGGAAATGTAATTTGCCAATGGCCACTCTGGAGAAGTGTATTGTGTTTGCTAAGACATCTAAAAGATGAGCTACAGAGCATAGTGCACTTGCACTCATGGGCGTATACCTTGGGAAAAACATAAATGGACAGAAAACAGGCACCCCAACGTTTACCACCTCTCTGTTAAAAAGGGCCTCCACTTGGATATAACCTAAATGTCCCTGGAAGGATAAAATGGATAAAACAGATGGAGTACTTATGTAGAGTGGAATATTACTCATCCCGAAATCAATGAAATAAGGCCAGTTGGAACAACTCTGGAGGAGTTTCATACGATCATTCTAAGTGACATATGTGAGAAAGAAAAAGACACATATCATAAGATGTCACTTAAAGGTGGAATCAAACATGGCTACACATGAAATAAACTACAAAACAGAAACATAGTCAAATATGTAGAAAATAGACATAAGGCTGCTAAATGGGAAAGGTGGGGAATGGTGAGGTATTATCCAGGAGGTTGAAATTAGCAAATATACCATTCCAAGTACCAAATTGAATAACTGACAAGGCCTACACGGTACCTCAAAGAACTGCACTCAGCCCACTCAAGTCACTGGACAATAATACATATGACTCGTAAGCATCTGAAAAATAATTTATTGTTGTCTCACAGTACATGAATCAAGTGGATGTACAGCAGCAAAAAATAGAGCTTTGAAAATCAGCTGTAGCAAATATAAAAATAAATTTAAATATATTTATAAAAACGGTGAGACAGACAAAAATTCTTACAACTTTTGTTGAAGGGCTACGATGTAACATGGATTGAACACATGTAGACCCACAGCAGGATGATATATAAGGCTGGAAGCTATGCACGCTAAGAGATGTTAGAGAGGCTGGGTGAGGAAATGCAGACCTTTTAAAGTAATACTGCCTGGTACCCATTCCATGGGTCCCAAATCGGCAGGTTCAAGGGAATCTTCTGACAGCGAAAACATGCCTGTGAAACCGAGATGAATGTACACCATGTGCTCAGGAAAGGTGTCTACAATGCACCTCATTTTTGATCTCCTGGTGCTGGGGTTCGCCATTCCAGCCACATTATTAACAATCTCCCCTATTGGAGAATCAGCACCTTTAACCTCCTGTTTCACACAGTTTGCAATTTGTGCAGAGGATAAATGAGAAGAGGGGGAACCAATGAGAGATTAGCTGTAGGAGTTTTGACAGGCACATGTCACTCTAATTTCCCCTTAGGAACAAGAATTAACCAAAGGCTCAGCCTGCCTCCTCAGAACCAGAATATGGCCAGAAGCAATCCAATGGTTTGGCGGCGAGCTCACAATAAAAGCGAGTTGCAAAATGGAGCTCAGGAGCAGACAGTTCAAAGACCTGCAAAGATATAAATGATAACCAACGTCCAAAAATATATTCAGGCAAGGCAACGAAGGGGATCTGAATGAGAGGCAGAATTGCAGGAAACATTTTTCAAAAGGTAGATTGTACTCACATTTAAAGCATATGAAAAACAGCAGAATTTCTAAAATGATGCAGTTGGGCAAAAGGGTGTATGCCTTTTTTTCGTGAATATCTTCAGGAAAAAAACACATACAGAGTTTTTGGCCAACCAAGCAAGCGGGAAATGCAAATCCGCACAACAAAGAAGTCTCAATTTCCACTGCTCAGAAAGGCCATCCAAAAAATGTGTACAAACCAGAAATGTTGGAGAGGCCATGGAGAACAGGGAGCCTAGTCACGCTGATGGGTGGGGTATAAATATCCAAGAGCCACTCTGAAGAAGTGTATGGTGTTTCCTAAAACATTTAAATACAAAGCCCCCGAGCAAAGGGGACTTCAACTCATAGACATATAACTTGGGAAGACTAAATATCGACAACACACAGGCACCCCAAATTTTAGGGCTGCTCTGCATACAAGAACCTCAACTTCGGTACACCTAAAATATCCCAGGAAAAAGAGAAATGCATAAATTACTTGTGGTAATTTTGTACAACGGAATATCACTCAGACGTGAAATCAATGTCATAAGGCCAGTAGCAGCATAAAGAGTGGATTTAGGTATGATGATTCTAAGTGAAATTAGTCACACAGAAAAAGAATCTTATCATAAGATATCACTTAGAGAGGGAATGTCAACATCACAACACATGTACTGAATTAAGAAAGAGAACA
The DNA here is from genome assembly GCF_964341445.2 of Mesoplodon mirus. Lineage (NCBI taxonomy): Eukaryota > Metazoa > Chordata > Mammalia > Artiodactyla > Ziphiidae > Mesoplodon > Mesoplodon mirus. Next base: position 118,951 of record NW_028295170.1, on the reverse strand, counting down.
GAGTCTCACATTTAGAAAACACTCTTATGCCTGTTTAATGGGAAAGGAGAGGTTGGGTGATGCATAAAAGCAGAGTGTGATATTAGCACAGGTACCATTCCATAAACCAAATAGAGAATAGACGAGACCTACCCCTTCCTCAGTGAACGGAACTCAAACCCCCTATTCCCCACAGAGGAATATATCTGAATAGTGAGAATCTTAAAACCTATGTATTGATTTGTCTCCATAAGGGAATCAAGTGTGTCTAGACTGGCATAAACACGTCAGTGAAAATCAGCTCAACCCCATTATAAAAATGAATTTCAAAAACAAACAAAAAAACAGCGAAATTCTTACACAATTCCTTCAGGGGTTCTGATGAAACCGGGAATGACCCTATCTGCAAAGACAGCTGGATGAGACATAAGGCTGGACACTTGGGACTGAGAGGACTGGTGAGATTGGGAGAGAAAATGCAGACCCTTTAAAGTAGTAATGCATGCCACGATTCCATGGATCCCAAATCTCCAGGTAGTAGGGAATATCACTACAGTTATAACATGTATGGGAAACCTAGAGAATGGACACCCTGTGATGGTGAACGGTTTCTAAAAGTCTCCTAATTTTTCCTCTCCTTGTGCTCCAGTTTGGCATTCCAACTGCTTTACTATCAATCTCCCAACTTAGGAGAGCCAGCCCCTATAACCTCCTGGTTCGCACAGTTTGCTAATTGTGCAGAGGATGAAAGGGAAGAGGGAGAAACAATCAGAGAGTAGATGTAGGCATTTGGACGGGCACATGTCACTGTAAATTCCCGTCAGGAAGAAGAATTAACCAAAGCCTCAGACACCTGCAGGGAACAGTATAGCCACCCCTGGAACAAGTATAGGTCCTGAAGCAAAATTGTGGATTTGCGGTCAGCTCCCAAAAATGGGATTTGAAAATTGGAGCTCACGGGCACAGCAATTCACAAACCTACAGTTATAAAGGACTACTGTCTTCCAAAAATCTGTTGAGGGAAGGCAACGAAGCTGACTTGAAAATGAGGCAGAATTGCACAAAACATATTTCAAGAGGTAAATTGGAATCGCCTTTAAAGCACAGGAAAAGCATCACAACTTCGACAATGATGCACTTGGCCAAAAAGGGCGTATGCGTTTTCTCCTGAATATATTCAGGAGAAAACGCATACGACCGTTTTGGACAATCAAGCAAGCACGCAATGCAAATCCACACTACAAAGAACTGTCACTTCCCACGGGTCAAAAGGGACATCCGAAAATCTGTAAAAACCAGAAAGGCAAGAGGGAGATGACAAGGGCATGAAGCAATATGATCCAAAGTGTCATGAAGGATTGTGATGACAAGCGCATGGAGCATTGTGATGACAAGATTATGTAGCATATTGCTGACAAAGGCATGGAGCATTATGAGGACAAGGTTCATGGAGCACTGTGATGACAAGCGTCACGGAGCATTGTGATTACAGGGGTCATGAAGCATTGGGATGACATGGGCATGGAGAATTTTGATGACAAGAGTCCCGGATCATTGTGTTATCAGGGTTCATGGATCACTGTGATGACAGGAGTCATGGAGCATTGTGATGACAGGGGTCATGGAGCATTGTGATGAGAAGGTCAAGGAGCATTGGGCTGAAAACGTTCATGAGTATTGTGATGACAGGGGCCATGGAGGCTTGTGATGACAAGGTACTGGAGCACTGTGATGAGAAGACCATGGAGACTTGTGATGACAAGTCTCATGGAATATTCTGATGAAAAGGTGCATGGAGCATTGTGATTACAGGGGTCTTGGGGCATTGTGATGACAAGGGCTTGGAGCATTGGGATGAGATGGCCATGGAAAGTTCTGATGACATGCATCATGGAGCTTTGTGATGACAAGGGCATGGAGCATTGTGATGAAAAAGGCATGGAGCCTTGTCATGACATGGTTCAAGGAGCATACTGAGGACAAGTGTCAGGGAGCATTGTGATGACAAGTGTATTGAGCATTGTGATGAAAAAGGTCATGGAGCATTGTGATGAGAAGACCATGTATAATTGTGATGACAAGCGTCATGGGACGTTGTGATGATAAGTGTTATGGAACATTTTGATCACATGGATTTGGAGCATTGTGATGACAGAGATCATGGAGAATTTTGATTTCATTGTGATGACAATAGCATGAAGCATTTTGATGATGGGCATGGTGCATTGTGATGACCGGGTTCATGGATCATTGAGATGAAATGGGGCATGGAACATTGTGATTACAGGGGTCTTGGAGCATTGTGATAAGAAGGGTCATGGAGCCTTGTGATGACAAGGCCATGGAACATCGTGATGGCAGGGGTCATGGAGCATTGTTATGACAGGGTTAATGGAGAATTGTGATGGCAAGTGCATGGAACATTGTGATGAGAAGGCCATGGAGCATTCTGATGACATGCGTCATGGAGCTGTGTGATGACAAGTTCATGGAGCAATGTGATGAGAGCGTTCATGGAGCATTGTGATGACAATGACATTGAGCATTTTGATGAAAAGTTCATGGAGCACTGTGGTGACAAATTTCACAGAGCCTTGTGATGATGAGGGCATTGACTTTTGTGGTGACACAGGTCATGGAGTCTTGTGATGATGGGACACACGGAGCATTGTGATGACTAGGGTCATGTAGCATTGTGATGACAGGAGCATGGAGCATTGGTTTGATAAGTTTCATGGATAATTGTGTTGACAGTGGGCATGGCACATTGTGATGACAAGGGCATGGAGCATTGTGATGACAAGGTCATGGATTATTGTGAAGACAGGTGTCAGGGAGCATTGTGATGGCATATTTCATGTTCCATTGTGATGACAATGGCATGGAGCATTGTGATGCCGAGTGTTATGGAGGATTGTGATGACAAAGGTAATGGAGCATTGTGATGACAAGGGCTTGGAGCATTGTGATGACAAGGGCCATGGAGCATTGTGATGACAAGGGCATGGAGCATTGTGATGACAACGGCCTTTGAGAATTTTGATGAAAAGGTCGTGAAGCATTGTGATGACAAAGGCATGGAGCTTGCTATGACAGGGGTCATGGGACATTGCGATGACAAGTGCATGGAGAATTGTGATGACAAGAGCATGTAACATGGGGATGAGAACTGTCATGGAGCACTGTGATGACAAGGACATGAAGAATTGTGATGACAAGGGACATGGAGCATTGTGATGACCAGGGCATGGAGCATTGTTATGGCAAGACCGTGGAGCACTGTGATGAGAAGACCATGGATAATTCTGGTGACGAGCATCATGGAGCTCTGTAATGACAAGGGGCATGGAGCATTGTGATGATAGGTCTCATGGAGCATTGTGATGACAGGGGTCATGGATCATTGTGATGACAAGGGTCATGGAGTATTCTGATGACAAGCTTGTGCAGTATTGTGATGACAAAGCATTTAACACTGTGATGGGAAGTGTCATGGAACATAGTGATGCCAAGAACGTGGAGAATTGTGATGAAAGGGAACATAGAGCATTGTGATGACCAGGGCATGGAGCATTGTGATGTCAAGACCGTGGAGCACTGTGATGAGAAGACCATGGATAATTGTGATGACGAGCGTCATGGAGCGCTATAATGACAAGCGGCATGGAGCATTGTGTTTACAGGGGTCTTGGAGCATTGTGATGACAAGGGCATGGAGCATTGTGAAGAGAAGGCCATGAAGCATTCTGATGAATGCGTCATGGAGCACTGTGATGACAAGTGCATGGAGCATTGTGATTACAGTTGTCTTGGAGCATTGTGATGAAAAGGGCATGGATCATTGTGATGAAAAAGGCATGGAGCCCTGTAATGACAGTGTTCAAGGAGCATACTGACGACAAGTGTCAGGGAGCATTGTGATGACAAAGGTTATGGAGCATAGTGATGAGAAGACCATGGATAATTGTGATTATGAGCATCATGGAGTGTTGTGATGAGAAGTGTTATGGAACATTGTGATCCCAAAGGTTTGGAGCATTGTGATGACAGAGGTCATGGAGCATTTTGATTTCATTGTGAGGAAAATAGCCTGAAGCATTATGATAATGGGCATGGTGCATTGTGATGATAGGATTCATGGAGCTTTGAGATGAAAAGGGGCATGGAGCATTGTGATAAAAAGTGTCTTGGAGCATTGTGATGAGAAGTCCACGGAACATTCTAATGACATGCGTCATGGAGCTTTGTGATGACAAGGGCATGGAGCATTGTGATTACAGGGGTCTTGGAACATTGTGATGACAAGTGTCATGGAGCCTTGTGAATGACAAGGCCGTGGAACTTTGTGATGGCAGGTGTCATGGAACATTGTTATGACAGGTGTAATGGAGCATTGTGATGAGAAGGACAGGAAGCATTGGTGTGAAATGTTTCATGGATTATTGTGATGAGAGTGGACATGGAGCATTGTGATGACAAGAGCACGGAACACTGTGATACAATGGTCATAGATGATTGTAATGACAAGGGCATGGAGCATAGTAATGAGAAGGGCATCGAGCATTGTGATGACATGTGTCATGGAGCTTTGTGATGACAAGGGCATGGAGAAATGTGATGAGAAGGTTCATGGAGCATTGTGATGACAATGATATGGAGCATTGTGATGTCAAGGGTCAAGGAGATTTGTGATGACAAAAGTCACGGAGCATTTTGATGACAAGGGCGTGGTGCATAGTGATGAGAAAGCCAGGGAGCATTTTGATGACAGGGTCATGCAGCAATTTGATGAAAATTGTAATGGAATATTTTGATGACAGGGGTTATAGAACATTGTGATGTCAGGGGTCAAGGAGATTTGGGATGAAAAGTGTCATGGAGCATTTTGATGACAGGGGTTGTGGAACATTGTGATGTCAGGTGTCATGGAACATTGTGATGATAAGGGGATGTAGCATTGTGATGACAGGGGTCATGGAAAATTGTGATTACCGGGACTTGGAGCATTGTGATGAGAAGGGTCATGGAGCCTTGTGATGACAAGGCCATGGAACATCGTGATGGCAGGGGTCATGGAGCATTGTTATGACAGGGGTAATGGAACGTTGTGATGGCAATGGCATGGAGGATTGTGATGAGAAGGCCATGGAGCATTCTGATGACATGTGTCATGGAGCTTTTTGATGACAACGGCATGGAGCAATGTGATGAATTCGATCATGGAGCATTGTGATGAAAATGACATGGAGCATTGTGATGCCAAGGGTCATGGATCTTTGTGATGACAAAGGTCATGGAGGATTTTGATGACAAGGGCATTGTGCATTGTGATGAGAAGGGCAGGGAGCATTGTGATGACAGGGTCATGGAGCAATTGGATGAAATGTGTCATGGAACATTTAGATGACAGGGGTTATTGAACATTGTGATGCCAGTGGTCATGGAGCATTTTGATGAAAAGGTTTTGGGAGCATTTTGATGACCGGGGTTATGGAGCATTGTGATGACAGGGGTCATTGAACTTTGTGATGATATGTGCATGTACAATTGTGATGACAGGAGTCATGGATCATTGTGATGACAGGCGTGAGGGAGTATTGTGACGAATAGTGATGTATTGTTGTGATATCAGTGGTGAGAGAGCATTTTGATGAGAAGTGCATGGAGCATTGTGATGACAAGTTTTATGGAGCATTGTGATGACAAGATTGTGGAGCACTGTGATGACAAGCGCATGGTGCATTTTGATGACATGTGTCATGGAGCATCGTGCTGACAAGCGCATGGAGCATTGTGATGACAAGTGTCAGGGAACATTGTGCTGAGAAAGGCAGAGAGGATTGTGATGACAAGGGTCAAAGAGAATTGTGATGAAAAGTTCATGGAGCATTGTGGGTAAAATGGTCACAGAGACTGTTGATGACGAGGGCATGGACCATTGAGATGACAAAGGTCATGAAGCATTGTGATGAATGAAGTCACGGAGCATAGTAATGACAGGGGTCATGGAACAATGTGATAACAAGGGCATGGAGCATTGTGATGACAGGTGTCATGGAGCACTGTGATGACAAGCATCAGGGAGCATTGTGAATACAGGGGTCATGGAGCATTGGGATGACAAGGGCATGGATCATTGTGATGACAAGGGTCATGGAGCATTGGGCTGAATATGTTCATGGAGTATTGTGATGACAGGGGACTTGGAGCATTTTGATGAGAAGGTCATAGAGCATTGGGCTGAAAATGTTCATGGAGTATCATGATGACAGGTATCATGGAGCATTATGATGACAAGTTCCTGGAGCACTTTGATGAGAATACAATGGAGACTTGTGATGACAAGTCTCATGGAGCATTCTGATGAAAAGGGACATGGAGCATTGTGATTACAGGGGTCTTGGAGCATTGTGATGACAAGGGCATGGAGCATTGTGAGGAGAAGGCCATGGAGCATTCTGATAACATGCGTCATTGAGTTTTGTGATGACAAGAGCATGGAACATTGTGATTACAGGGGTCTTGGAGCATTCTGATTAAAAGGGCATGGATCATTGTGATGAAAAAGGCAGGGAGACGTGTCATGACAGGGTTAATGGAGCAGACTGATGACAAGTGTCAGGGAGCATTGTGATGACAAGTGTACAGAGCATTTTGATGACAAAAGTCATGGAGCATTGTGATGAGAAGACAATGGATAATTGTGATGATGAGCGTCATAGGGTGTTGTGATGATAAGTGTTATGGAACATTGTGATCACAAGGGATTGGAGCATTGTGATGACAGAGGTCATGGAGCATATTGATTTCATTGTGATGAAAATAACCTGAAGCATTATGATGATGGGCATGGTCCATTGTGATGACAGGGTTCATGGAGCATTGAGATGAAAAGTCTCATGGAGCATTTTGATTACAAGGGTCTTGGAGCATTTTGATGACAAGGGCATGGAGCATTGTGGTGACAGGGCCATGGAACATTCTGATGACATGCGTCATGTAGCTTTTTCATGAAAAGGACATGGAGCATTTTGATTAGAGGGGTCGTGGAGCATTATGATGACAAGTGTCATGGAGCCTTGTGATGACAAGGCCGGGGAACATTGTGATGGCAGGTGTCAGGGAGCATTGTTATGACAGAGGTAAAGGAGCATTGTGATGAGAAGGGCATGGAGCATTGGTCTGAAATGTTTCATGGATTATTCTGATGAGAGTGGGCATAGAGCATTGTGATGATAAGGGCATGGAACGCTGTGATACATGGGTCATGCAGGACTGTAATGACAAGGTCATGGGGCATTGTGATGAGAAGGGCATCGAGCATTGTGATGAGAAGTGTCATGGAGCTTTGTGATGACAAGGGCATTGAGCAAAGTTATGAGAGGGTTCATGGAGCATTTTGATGTCAATGACATGGAGCATTGTGATGCCAAGTGTCATGGCGCTTTGTGATGACAAAGGTCATGGAGCATTTTGATGATAAGTGCATGGTGCATTGTGATGAGAAGGGCAGGGAATATTTTGATGACAGGGTCATGCAGCAATATGATGAAAAGTGTATTGGAACATTTTGATGACAGGGGTTATAGAATATTGTGATGTCAGGGGTCATGGAACATTGTGATGATAAAGGGATGTAGCATTGTGATGACAGGGATTATGGGACATTGTGATTACAGGGGTGAGGGAGTATTGTGACGACTAGTGATGGAAAACTGTGATATCTCTGGTGAGAGAGCTTTTTGATGAGGATTGTATGGAGCATTGTGATTACAAGGTTTATGGAGCATTGCAATGACAAGTTTCTGGACCGTTGTGATGAAAAATGAATGGCACATTGTGATGATAAGGGTCATGGAATATTTTTCAGACAAAGGCATGGAGCATTGTGATGACAATGGTCACGGAGAATTGTGATGAAAATGGAATGGGGCATTGTGATGAAAAAGGCATGGAGCTTTTTCGTGACAGGGTTCAAGGAGCATTCTTATGACAAGTGTCAGGGAGCATTGTGATGACAAGTGTACTGAGAATTGTGATGACAAAGGTCATGGAGCATTGTGATGAAAAGGGCATGGAATTTTGTGATGACAAGCATCATGGAGCATTGTGATGACAAGTGTTATGGAACATTGGGATCACAAGTGTTTGGAGCATTGTGATGACAGTGGTCATGGATCATTTTGATTTCAAGGAGCATGGAGCATTTTGATGACAAGGGCATGAAGCAATGTGATCCCAAGGTTCATGGAGGATTGTGATGACAATGGAAATGGAGTATTGTGATGACAAGCGCATAGAGCATTGTAATGACAAGGTCATGTAGCATTTTGCTGACAAAGTCATGTAGCATTGTGATGACATGTGTCATGGAACACTGTGATGACAAGCGTCACGGATCATTGTGAATACAGGGCTCATGGAGCATTGGGATGACAAGGGCATGGATCATTGTGATGACAAGTGTCATGGAGAATTGGGCTGAATATGATCAGGGAGTATTGTGATGACAGAGGTAATGAAGAATTTTGATTTCATTGTGCTGACAATATCAAGAAGCATTATGATGATGGGCATGATGCATTGTGATGACAGGGTTCATGGAGCATGGAGATGAAAAGGGGCATGGAGCATTGTGATTACAGAGGTCTTGGAGCACTGTGATGACAAAGGCATGGAGCATTTTGATGAGAAGGCCATGGAACATTCTGATGACGTGTCATGGAGCTTTGGGATGACAAGGGAATAAAGCATTGTGATTACAGGGGTCTTGGAGCATTGTGATGACAAGTGTCATGGAGCCTTGTGATGACAAGGCCATGGAACATCGTGATGGAAGGGGTCATGGAGCATTGTTATGACAGGAGTAATGGAGCATTGTGTTGAGAAGGGCATGGAGCATTGTGATTACCAGGTTTATGGAGCAATACCATGACAGATTTGTGGACCGTTGTGATGAAAAGCGCGTAGCACATTGTGATGACAAGTTTCATGGAGCATTTTTCTGACAAAGGCATGGAGCATTTTGATGAAAAGGGTCATGGAGCATTGTGGTTATAAATGTCACAGAGCCTTGTGCTGACGCGGGCAAGGACCATTGTCATGACAAATGTTATGAAGCATTGTGATGACTGGAGTCACGGAGCATTGTGATGACAGGGGTCATGGAGCATTGTGATGACAAGGGCATGGAGCATTGTGGTGACAGGGGCATGGAGCATTGTTCTGACAATTTCATAGATTATTGTGATGACAGTGGACATGGTGCATTGTGATGACAAGGGCATGGATTATTGTGATGAGAAGTTCATGGAGTATTGTGAAGACAGGTGTCAGGGAGCATTGTGATGACATATGTCATGGTCCATTGAAATGACAATGGCAGGGAGCATTGTGATGCCAAATGTAATGGAGAATTTTGATGACAAATATAATGGAGCATTGTGATGACTAGGGCTTGGAGCTTTATGATGACAAGGGCCGTTGAGAATTTTCAAAACAAGGTCGTGAAGCATTGTTATGAAAATATCCTAGAGCACTGTGATGAGAAATCTATAGAGAGTTGTTATGATAAATCTCATGGAGCATAGTGATGAAAAGGGGCATGGAGCATTGTGATTACAGGGGACTTGGAACATTGTGATGACATGGGCATGGAGCATTGTGAGGAGAAGACCAAGGAGCATTCTGAAGACATGATTCATTGAGCTTTGTGATGACAAGGGCATGGAGCATTGTGTTTAAAGGGGTCTTGGTGCATTGTGATGAAAAGGGGATGGATCATTTTGATGAAAAAGCCATGGAGCCCTGTCATGACAGGGTTCAATGAGCATACAGACAACAAGTGTCAGGGAGCATTTTGATGACAACTGTATTGAGAATTGTGATGACAAAAGTCATGGAGCATTGTCATGAGAAGACCATGGATAATTGTGATAACGAGTGTCATGGGGCACTGTGAGGACAAGTGTTATGGAACATTGTGATCACAAGGGTTTGGAGCATTGTTATGACTGATGTCTTGGAGCATTTTGATTTCATTGTGATGACAGTAGCATGAAGCATTATGATGATGGGCATGGTGCATTGTGATGACAGGGGTCTTGGAGCATTGTGATGAGAAGGGTCATGGAGCCTTGTGATGACAAGTCCACGGAACATCGTGATGGCAGGGGTCATGGAGCATTGTTATCACAGGGGGAATGGAGCACTGTGACGGCAAGGGCATGGAGCATTGTGATGAGAAGGCCATGGAGGATTCTGATGACATGTGTCATGGAGCTTTGTGATGACAATGGCATGGAGCAATGTGATGAGAGTGTTCATGGAGCATTGTGATGACAATGACATGGAGCATTGTGATGCCAAGGGTCATGGATCTTTGTGATGACAAATGTCATGGAGCATTTTGATGACAAGGGCATTGTGCATTGTGATGAGAAGGGCAGGGAGCATTGTGATGACAGGGTCATTGAGCAATTTGATGAAAAGTTTCATGGAACATTATGATGAGAGGTTTTATGGAACATTGTGATGACAGGGGTCATGGAGCATTATGATGAAAAGGGTCATGGAGCATTTTGATGAAAGGGGTTATGGAGCATTGTGATGTCAGGGGTCATCGATCATTTTGATGATAAGAGCATGTAGCATCGTGATGACAGGAGTCATGGAACATTGTGATAACAAGGGTGAGGGTGTATTGTGACGAATAGTGATGTAACTTTGGGATATCTGTGGTGAGAGAGCATTTTGATGAGAAGTGCATGGAGCATTGTGAATACAAGGTTTATGGAGCATTGTGATGACAAGATTGTGGAGCACTATGATGACAAGCGCATGGTGCATTGTGATGACCTGTGTCATGGAGCATCATGATGAGAAGCGCATGGAGCATTGTGATGACAAGGGTCATGGAGCATTGTGCTGAGAAAGGCATAGAGCATTGTGATGACAAGGATCAAAGAGCTTTGTGATGACAAATCTCATGGAGCATAGTGATGAAAATTGGCATGGAGCATTGTGATTACAGGGGTCTTGGAGCAGTGTAATGAAAAGTGCATGGAGTATTTTGATGAGAAGACCATGGAACATTCTGATGACATGTGTCATGGAGCTTTGTGATGACAAGGGCATGGAGCATTGTGATTACAGGGGTCTTGGAGCACTGTGATGACAAGTGTCACGGAGCCTTGTGATGAGTAGGCCGTGGAACACTGTGATGAAAGGGGTCATGGAGCATTGTTATGACAGTGGTAATGGAGCATTGTGATGAGAAGGGCATGGAATATTGGTCTGAAATATTTTATGGATTATTGTGATGAGAGTGGGCATGAAGCATTGTGATGACAAGGGCACAGAACACTGTGATACATGGGTCATGCAGGATTTTAATGACTAGGGCATGGAGCATTGTGATGAGAAGGGCATCGAGCATTGTGATGACAAGTGTCATGGAGCTCTGGAATGACAAGTGCATGGAGCAATGTGATGAGAGGGTTCATGGAGCATTGTGATGACAATGACATGGAGCATTGTGATGCCAAGGGTCATGGAGCTTTGTGATGACAAGTCAAGGAGCATTTTGATGACAAGGGAATGGTGCATTGTGATGAGAAGTGCAGGGCGCATTTTGATGACCAGATCATGCAGCAATTTGATGAAAAGTGAAATGGAACATTTTAATGGCAGGGGTTATAGAACATTGTTATGTCAGGGTTCTTGGAACTTTGGGATGAAACGGGTCATGGAGCATTTTGATGACAGGGGTTATGGAACATTGTTATGTCAGGGGTCATGGAACATTGTGATGATAAGGGGATGTAGAATTGTGATGACAGGGTCATGGAACATTGTGATTAGAGGGGTGAGGGAGTATTGTGATGACTAGTGATGGAACATTGTGATATCTCTGGTGAGAGAGCATTTTGATGAGATGTGCATGGACCATTGTGATAACAAATTTTATGGAGCATTGCAATGATAAGGTTGTGGACCGTTGTGATGAAATGTGCGTGGCACATTGTGATGACAATGGTCATGGAGCATTGTTCTCACAAAGAAATGGAGCATTGTGATGACAATGGTCACAGTGAATGGTGATGAAACTTTCATGGAGCATTGTGGTTACAAATGTCACAGAGCCTTGTGATGACGCGGGCATGGACCATTGTGATGACAAACGTTATAAAGCATTGTGATGACTGGAGTCACGGAGCATTGTGATGACAGGGGTCATGGAGCATTGTGATGACAAGGGCATGGAGTATTGTGATGACAGGGAATGGAACATTGGTCTGACAAATTTCATAGATTATTGTGATGACAGTGGGCATGGTGCATTGTGATGACAAGGGCATGGAGCATTGTGATGAGAAGGTAATGGAGTATTGTGAAGACAGATGTCAGGGAACATTGTGATGACATATGTCATGGTCCATTGCGATGACAATGGCATGGAGCATTGTGATGCCATATGTAATGGAGGATTGTGATGACAAATATAATGGAGCATTGTGATTATTAGGGCTTGGAACATTATGATGACAAGGGCCATTGAGAATTTTCATGAAAAAGTCGTGAAGCATTGTGCTGACAAATCCTGGAGCATTGTGATGACAAAACTATGCAGACTTGTGATGACAAGTCTCATGAGCATACTGATGAAAAGGGGCATGGAGCATTGTGGTTACAGGGGTCATGGAACATTGTGATGAAAAGGGCATGGAACATTGTGAGGAGAAGACCAAGGAGCATTCTGATGGCATGCGTCATTGAGCTTTGTGATGACAAGAGCATGGAGCATTGTGATTAAATGGGTCTTCGAGCATTGTGATGAAAAGGGCAAGGATCATTGTGATGAAAAAGGCATGGAGCCTTGTCATGACAGGGTTCAAGGAGCATACAGACAACAAGTGTCAGGGAGCATTTTGATGACATGTGTATTGAGCATTGTGATGACAAATGTCATGGAGCATTGTGATAAGAAGACCATGGATAATAGTGATGACGAGCGTCATGGGTCATTGTGATGACAAGTGATATGGAATATTGTGATCACAAGGGTACAGAGCATTGTTATGACAGAGGTCATGGAACATTTTTATTTCATTGTGATGACAATAGCATGAAGCATTATGATGATGGGCATGGTGCATTGTGATGACAGGGTTCATGGAACACTGAGATGAAAAGGGGCATGGAGCAATGTGATTACAGGGTTCTTGGAGTGTTGTGATGAGAAGGGTCATGGAGCCTTGTGATGACAAGGCCACAGAACATCGTGATGGCAGGTGTAATGGAGCATTTTTATGACAGGTGTATTGGAGCATTGTGATGGCAAGCAGATGGAGCATTGTGATGAGAAGGCCATGGAGCATTCTGATGACATGTGACATGGAGCTTTGTGAAGACAAGGGCATGGAGCAATGTGATGAGAGCGTTCATGGAGCACTGTGATGACAATGACATGGAGCACTGTGATGCCAAGGGTCATGGATCTTTGTGATGACAATTTTTATGGAGCATTGTGATGACAAAATTGTAGAGCACTCTGATGACAAGCGCATGGTGTATTGTGATCACCTGTGTCATGGAGCATTGTGCTGACAAGCGCATGGAGCATTGTGATGACAAGGGTCAAAGAGCATTGTGATGAAAAGTTCATGGAGCATTGTGTTTAAAATGGTCACAGAGACTGTTGATGACGACGGCATCGACCATTGTGATGACAAAGGTCATGAAGCATTGTGATGACTGGAGTCAAGGAGCATTGTGATGACAGGGGTCAGGGAGCATTGTGATAAAAAGGGCATGGAGCATTGAGATGACAAGGGCATGGAACATTAGTCTAATAAGTTTCATGGATTGTTGCGATGAGAGTTGGAATGGCGCATTGTGATGAACAGGTCATGCAGTATTGTGAAGACAGGAGTCAGGGAGCATTGTGATGACATATGTAATGGCCCTTTGTGATGACAATGGCATGGAGCATTGTGATGCCAAGTGTCATGGAGGATTCTGATGACAAAGGTAATGGAACATTGTGATGACAATGGCTTAGAGCATTGGGATGACATGGGTAAGTTAGCATTGTGCTTACAAGTGCATGGAGAATTGTGATGACAAGGGTCATGGAGCATTCTGATGACAAACTTGTGGAGTATTTTGATGACAATGGCATGGAGCATTGTGATGAAAATGGCATGGGGCATTGTGTTGAAAAAGGCATGGAGCCTTTTCGTGACAGGGTTCAAGGATCATTCTGATGACAATGTCAGGGAGAATTGTGATGACATGTATATTGAGAATTGTGATGACAAAAGTCATGGAGCATTGTGACAAAAAGGGCATGGAGTATTGTGATGACAGGCATCATGGAGCATTGTGATGACAAGTGTTATGGAACATTGTGATCACAAGTGTTTGGAGCATTGTGATGACAGAGGTCATGGATCATTTTGATTTCAAGGAGCATGGAGCATTGTGATGACAAGGGCATGAAGCAATGTGATCCCAAGGTTCATGGAGGATTGTGATGACAATGGAAATGGAGATTTGTGATAACAAGCGCATAGAGCATTGTAATGACCATGTCATGTAGCATTTTGCTGACCAAGGCATGGATCATTGTGATGACATGTGTCATGGATCATTGTGATGACAAGTGTCATGGATCATTGTGAATACAGGGGTCATGGAGCATTGGGATGACAAGGTCATGGATCATTGTGATGACAAGTGTCATGGAGCACTGGGCTGAATATGTTCATGGAGTGTTGTGATGACAGGGGTCATGGAGCATAGTGATGTGTAGGGAATGGAGCATTGTGATGACAAGAGTCCCAGATCATTGTGTTGTCAGGAGTCATGGAGTGTTGTGATGACAGTGGTCATGCAGCATTGTGATGATATTGGCCATGGAGCATTGTGATGTGTAGGTCGTGGAGCATTGGGCTGAATATATTAATGAATTATTGTGATGACAATGGTCATGGAGCATTGTGATGACAAGGGAATGGAGAATGGTGATGACAAGGTCCTGGAGCATTGTGATGAGATGACCATGGAGACTTGTGATGAAAAATCTCACGGAGCATTCTGATGAAAAGGGGCATGGAGCTTTGTGATTACAGTGGTCTTGGAGCATTGTGATGACTAGGGCATGGAGCATTGTGATGAGAAAGCCATGGAGCATTCTGATGACATGCTTCATGGAGTTTTGTGATGACAAGGACATGGAGCTTTGTGATTACAGTGATCTTGGAGCATTGTGATGAAAAGGGCACGGATCACTGTGATGAAAAAGGCATGGAGCCTTGTCATGGCAGGGTTCAAGGAGCATACTGACGACAAGTGTCAGGGAGCATTGTGATGACAAGTGTATTGAGCCTTGTAATGACAAAGGTCATGGAGCATTGTGATGAGAATACCATGGATTATTGTGATGATGAGCGTCATGGGGATTTGTGATGATAAGTGTTATGGAACATTGTGATCACAAGGGTTTGGAGCATTATGATGACAGAGGTTATGGACAATTTTGATTTCATTGTGATGACAATAGACTGAAGCATTATGATGATGGGCATGGTGCATTGTGATGACAGGGTTCATGGAGCATTGAGATGCAAAGGGGCATGGAGCATTTTGATTACAGGGGTCTTGGAGCATTGTGATGACAAGGGCATGGAGCATTGTGATGAGAAGGCCATGGAACATTCTGATGACATGTGTCATGGAGCTTTGTGACGAAAAGGGCATGGAGCATTGTGATTACAGGGGTCTTGGAGCATTGTGATGTCAAGGGTCAGGGAGCCTTGTGATGACAAGGCCGTGGAACATTGTGATTGCAGGGGTCATGGAGCATTTTTATGACAGAGGTAATGGAGCATTGTGATGAGAAGTGCATTGAGCATTGGCCCGAAAGTTTTCATGGATTATTGTGATGAGAGTGGGCATGGAGCACTGTGATGACAAGGGCACGGAACACTGTGATACATGGGTCATGGAGGATTGTGATGAAAAGGGCATGGAGCATTTTGATGAGAAGGGCATCGAGCATTGTGATGACAAGTGTCTTGGAGCTTTGTGATGACAAGGGCATGGAGCAATGGGATGAGAGGGTTCATGGAGCATTGTGATGACAATGATATGGAGCATTGTGATGTCAAGGGTCATGGAGCTTTGTGATGACAACGGTCATGGAGCATTTTGATGACAAGCGTGTGGTGCATTGTGATGAGAAGGAGAGGGAGCATTTTGATGAGAGGGTCATGCAGCAATTTGATGAAAAGTGTAATGTAACATTTTGATGACAGGGGTTACAGAACATTGTGATGCCATGGGTCAAGGAGCTTTGGGCTGAAAAGTGTCATGGAGCATTGTGATGACAGTGGTTATGGAATATTGTGATGTCAGGGGTCATGGAACATTTTGATTACAGGGTTGAGGGAGGATTGTGATGACTAGTGATGGAACATTGTGATATCTCAGGTGAGAGAGCATTTGGATGAGAAGTGCATGGAGCATTGCGAATACAAGATTTATGCAGCATAGCGATGACAAGGTTGTGGATCATTGTGATGAAAAACGCGTGGCACTTTGTGATGACAATGGTCATGGAACATTGTTCTGACAAAGGCATGGAGCACTGTGATGACAAGTGTCACGGAGCATTGTGATGAAAATTTCATGGAGCATTATGGTTACAAAGGTCACAGAGCCTTGTGATGATGCGGGCATGGACCGTTGAGATGACAAACGTTATGAATCATTGTGATGACTGGAGTCACGGAGCATTGAGATGACAGGGGTCATGGAGCATTGTGATGACAGGGACATGGAGCGTTGTGGTGACACTTTTCAGAGATTATTGTGATGACAGTGGACATGGTTCATTGTGATGACAAGGGCATGGAGCATTGTGATGAGAAGGTCATGGAGTAGTTTGAAGAGAGTTGTCAGAGAGCATTGTGATGACATATGTCATGGTCCTTTGCGATGACAATGGCAGGGAGCATTGTGATGCCAAATGTAATGGAGGATTGTGATGACAAATATAAAGAAGCATTGTGATGACTAGGACTTGGAGCATTATGATGACAAGGGCCATTGAGAATTTTCATGACAATGTAGTGAAGCATTGTCATGACAAGGTCCAGGAGCAGTGTGATGAGAAAACCATGGAGCCTTGTGATGACAAGTCTCATGGAGCATACTGATGAAAGGTGCAAGGAGAATTCTGATTACAGGGTTCTTGGAACATTGTGATAACAAGGGCATGGAGCATTGTGATGACAGGTGTCATGGAGCACTGCGATGACAAGCGTCAAAGATCACTGTGAATACAGGGGTCATGGAGCATTGGGATGACAAGTGCATGGATCATTGTGATGACAACTGTCATGGAGCATTGGGCTGAAAACGTTCATGGAGTATTGTGAAGACAGGGGTCATGGAGCATTGTCATTACAGGGGTCTTGGAGCATTGTGATGACAAGCGTCCCGGATCATTGTGTTGTCAGGTGTCATGGAGTGTTGTGATGACAGTGGTCATTGAGCAGTGTGATGATATTGGTCATGGAGCATTGTGAAGAGCAGGTCATGGAGCATTGGGCTGAAAATATTCATGGATTATTGTGATGACATGGGTCATGGAGCGTTCTGATGACAAGGGAATGGAGCATGGTGATGAGAATATCCTGGAGCATTGTGATGAGATGACCATGGAGACTTGTGATGACAAGTCTCATGGAGCATTCTGATGAAAGGGGCCATGGAGCATTGTGATTACAGGGGTCTTGGAGCATTGTGATGACAAGGGCATGGAGCATTGTGAGGAGAAAGCCATGGAACATTCTGATGACATGCGTCATGGAGCTTTGTGATGACATGTGCATGGAGCTTTGTGATTACATGTGTCATGGAGCATTGTGATGACAAGGGTCATGGAGCCTTGTGATGACAAGGCTGTGGAACATTGTGAAGGCAGGGATCATGGAGCATTGTTATGACAGAGGTAATGGATCATTGTGATGAGAAGGGCATTTAGCATTCGTCTGAAATATTTCATGGATTATTGTGATGAGAGTGGGCATGGAGCATTGTGATGACAAGGGAACGGTACACTGTGATACATGGGTCATGGAGGATTGTAAGGACAAGGGCATGGATCATTGTGATGAGAAGGGCATCGAGCATTGTGATGACAAGTGTCATGGAGCTTTGTGATGACAAGGGCAAGGAGAAATGTGATGAGACGGTTCATGGAGTCTTGTGATGACAATGACATGGAGCATTGTGACGCCAAAGGTCATGGAGCTTTGTGATGACAAAAGTCATGGAGCATTTTGATGACAAGGGCGTGGTGCATTGTGATGAGAAGGGCAGGGAGTATTTTGATGACAGGGTCATGCAGCAATTTGATGAAAAATGTAATAGAACATTTTGTTGACAGGGGTTATAGAACCTTGTGATGCCAGGGGTCATGTATCTTTGGGATGAAAAGGGTCAGGGAGCATTTTGATGACACGGGTTATGGAACATTGTGATGTCAGGTGTCATGTAACATTGTGCTGATAAGGGGATGTAGCACTGTGATGACAGGGGTCATGGTATATTGTGATAACAGGGTTGAGGGAGGATTGTGATGAAAAACGCATGGGTAATTGTGATGACAAAGGTCATGGATCATTGGGCTGAAAATGTTCATGGAGTATTGTGTTGACAGGGGTCATGGAGCATTGTGATAACAGAGGTAATGGAGAATTTTGATTTCATTGTGCTGACAATAGCCGGAAGCTTTATGATGATGGGCATGATGCATTTTGATGACAGGGTTCATGGAGCATTGAGATGAAAAGGGGCATGGAGCATTGTGATCACATGGGTCTTGGAGCATAGTGATGAAACGGGCATGGAGAATTTTGATGAGAAGTCCATGGAACATTCTGATGACATGTGTCATGGAGATTTGTGATGTCAAGGGCATGGAGTATTCTGATTAAAGGGGTCTTGGAGCATTGTGATGACAAGTGTCATGGAGCCTTGTGATGACAAGGCCGAGGAATATTGTGATGGCAGGGGTCATGGAGCATTGTTATGACAGGGGTAATGGAGCATTGTGATGAGAAGGGCATGGAGCATTGTGATTACAAGGTTTATGGAGCATTACCATGACAAATTTGTGGACCGTTGTGATGAAAAGCGCGGAAAACATTGTGATGACAAGTGTCATGGAGCATTTTTCTGACAAAGGCATGGAGCATTGGGATGACAAGGGTCACAGAGCATTGTGATGAAAAGTTCTTGGAGCAATTGTGGTTAAAAATGTAAGAGAGCCTTGTGATGACGCGGGCATGGACCATTGTGATGACAAATGTTATGAAGCATTGTGATGACTGTAGTCATGGAGCATTGTGATGACAGGGGTCAAGGAGCATTTTGATGAAGAGGGCATGGAGCATTGTGCTTAGAAAGTCATAGAGCATTCTGATGACAAGGGTCAAAGAGCATTGTGATGAAAAGTTCGTTGAGCATTGTGGTTAAAATGTCACAGAGACTGTTGATGGTGAGGGCATGGACCATTGTGATGACAAAGGTCATGAAGCATTGTGATGACTGGTGTCACGGAGCATTGTGATGACAATGGTCATGGAGCACTGTGATAACAAGGGCATGGAGCATTGTGATGACCAGGTGATGCAGTATTGTGAAGACAGGTGTCAGGGAGCACTGTGATGACATATGTAATGGCCCATTGTGATGACAATGGCATGGAACATTTTGATGCCAAGTGTCATGGAGGATTCTGATGACAAAGGTAATGGAGCATTGTGATGAAAATGGCTTGGAGCATTGTGATGACAAGGGTCAGGGAGCATTGTGCTGACAAGTGCATGGTGAATTGTGATGACAAGGGTCATGGAGCATTCTGATGACAAGCTTGTGGAGTATTTTGTTGACAGTGGCATGGAGCATTGTGATGAAAACGGCATGGGGCATTGTGATGAAAAAGGCATGGAGCCTTTTCGTGACAGGGTTCAAGGAGCATTCTGACGACAACTGTGAGGCAGCATTGTGATGACAAGTGTATTGAGAATTGTGATGAAAAAGGTCGTGGAACATTGTGATGAAAAAGGCATGGAGTATTTGATGACAGGCATCATGGAGCGTTGTGATGACAAGTGCTATGGAACATTGTGATCACAAGGGTTTGGAGCATTGTGCTGACAGAGGACATGGATCATTTTGATTTCAAGGAGCATGGAGCGTTGTGATGACAAGGGCATGAAGCAATGTGATCCCAAGGTTCATGGATGATTGTGATGACAATGGTAAATGGGTATTGTGATGACAAGCGCATAGAGCATTGTAATGACAAGGTAATGTAGCATTTTTCTGACAAAGACATGGCGCATTGTAATGACAGGTGTCATGGAGCACTGTGATGACAAGCGTCACGGAGCATTGTGAATACAGGGGTCATGGAGCATTGGGATGAAAAGGGCATGGATCATTGTGATGACAAGTGTCATGGAGCACTGGGCTGAAAATTTTCATGGAGTGTAGTGATCACAGGGGTCATGGAGCATTGTGATAACTAGGGAATGGAGCATTGTGATGTCAAGTGTCCCGGATCATTGTGTTGTCACGTGTCATGGAGTGTTTTGATGACAGTGGTCATGGAGCATTGTGATGATATTGGCCATGGAGCATTGTGATGAGTAGGTCGAGGAACATTGGGCTGAAAATTTTCATGGAGTGTTGTAATCACAAGTGTAATGGAGCATTGTGATGAGTAGGGAATGGAGCATTGTGATGACAAGAGTCCCGGATCATTGTGTTGTCAGGTGTCATGGACTGTTGTGATGACAGTGATCATGGAGCATTGTGATGATATTGGTCATGGAGCATTGTGATGAGAAGGTCATGGAGCATTGGCCCGAAAATGTTCATGGAGCATTGGCCTGAAAATATTCATGGAGAATTGTGATGACTGGGGTCATGGAGCATTGTGATGACAAGGGAATGGAGCATGCTGATGACAATGTCGTTTAGCATTGTGATGAGATGACCATGGAGACTTGTGATGACAAGTCTCATGGAGCATTCTGATGAAAAGGGGCATGGAGCATTGTGATTACAGGGGTCTTGGAGCATTGTGATGACAAGGGCATGGAGCATTGTGAGGAGAAGGCCATGGAGCATTCTGATGACATGCGTCAAGGAGCTTTGTGATGACAAAGGCATGGAGCATTGTGAAGACAAGGGTCATGGAGCCTTGTGATGACAAGGCCGTGGAACATTGTGATGGCAGAGTCATGGAGCATGGTTATGACAGGGGTAATGGAGCCTTGTGATGAGAAGGGCATGGAGAATTGTGATTACAAATTTTATGGAGCATTGCGATGACAAATATGTGGAACGTTGGGAGAAAATTCGCGTGGCACATTGTGATGACAAGGGTCATGGAGCATTTTTCTCACAAAGGCATGGAGCACTGTGATGACAAGGGTCACGCAGAATTTAGATGAAAAGTTCATGGAGCATTTTGGTTAAAAAGTTCACAGAGCCTTGTGATGACGTGGGCATGGACCATTGTGATGACAAACATTATGAAGCTTTGTGATGACTGGAGTCACGGAGCACTGTGATGACAGGGGTCATGGAGCATTGTGATGACATGTGTCAAGGAGCATTGTGCTGACAAGCGCATGGAGCATAGTGATGACAAGGTTCATGGAGCATTGTGCTGAGAAAGGCATAGAGCATTGTGATGACAAGTGTCAAAGAGCATGGTGAAGAAATGTTCATGGAGCATTGTTGTTAAAAAGGTCACAGAGACTGTTGATGACGAGGGCATGGACCATTGTGATGACAAAGGTCATGAAGCATTGTGATGACTGGAGTCAAGGAGCATTGTGATGACAGGGGTCATGGAGCATTGTGATGACAAGGGCATGGAGCATTTTGATGACAGGGGCATGGTGTATCGGTCTGACAAGTTTCATGGATTATTGCAATGACATTTGGAATGGCACATTCTGAGGACAAGGGCATGGAGCATTGTGATGACCAGGGTATGCAGTACTGTGAAGAGAGGTGTCAGGGAGCATTGTGATGACATATGTATGGCCCATTGTGATGACAATGGCATGGAGCATTGTGATGCCAAATGTCATGGAGAATTCTGATGACAAAGGTAATGGAGCATTGTGATGACAATGGCTTGGAGCATTGTTATGACAAGTGTCAGGGAGCATTGTGCTGACAATGCATGGAGAATTGTGATGACAAGGGTCATGGAGCATTCTAATGACAAACTTGTGGAGTAGTTTGATGACAATGGCATGGAGATTTGTGATGAAAACGGCATGGGGCATTGTGATGAAAAAAGCATGGAGCCTTTTCGTGACAGGGTTCAAGGAGCATTCTGATGACAAGTGTCAGGGAGCATTGTGATGACAAGTGTATAGAGAATTTTAATGACGAATGTCATGGAGCATTGTGATGAGAAAGCCATGGATAATTGTGATGATGATCGTCATGGGGTGTTGTGATGATAAGTGTTATGGAACATTGTGATCACAAGGGTTTGGAGCATTATGATGACAGAGGTCATGCAGAATTTTGATTTCATTGTGATGACAATAGCCTGAAGCATTATGATGATGGGCATTGTGCATTGTGATGACAGGGTTCATGGAGCGTTGAGATGAAAAGGGGCATGGAGCATTGTGATTACCGTGGTCTTGCAGCATTGTGTTGACAAGGGCATGGAGCATTGTGATTACAGGGGTCTTGGAGCATTGTGATGACAAGGGTCATGGAGCCTTGTGATGAAAAGGCCGTGGAACATTGTGATGGCAGTGGTCATGGAGCATTGTTATGACAGAGGTAATCGAGCATTTTGATGAGAAGGTCATTGAGCATTGGTCTGAAATGTTTCATGGATTATTGTGATGAGAGTGGGCATGGAGCATTGTGATGACAAGGGCACGGAACACTGTGATACATGGGTCATGGAGGATTGTAATGACAAGGGCATGGAGCACTGTGATGAGACGGGCATCGAGCATTGTGATGAAAAGTGTCATGGAGCTTTGTAATGACAAGGGCATGGAGCAATGTGATGAGAGGTTTTATGGAGCATTGTGATGACAATGACATGGAGCATTGTGATGCAAAGGGTCATGGAATTTGTGATGACAAACCTCATAGAGCATTTTGATGACAAGGGTGTGGTGCATTGTGATGAGAAGGGCATGGAGCATTTTGATGACAGTTTCATGCAGCAATTTGATGAAAAGTGTAATGGAACATTTTGATGACAGGGGTTATAGAACATTGTGATGCCAGGGGTCATGGAACTTTTGGATGAAAAGGGTCATCGAACATTTTGATGACATGGGTTATGGAACATTGTGATGTCAGGGGTCATGGAACATTGTGCTGATAAGGGGATGTAGCATTGTGATGACAGTGGTCATGGAACACTGTGCTTAAAGGGTTGAGGGAGGATTGTGATAACTAGTGACGGAATATTGTGATATCTCAGGTGACAGAGCATTTGGATGAGAAGTGCATGGAGCATTGTGATTAAAAGTTTTATGGAGCATAGCGATGAAAATGTTGTTGATCAATGTGATGAAAAGCGTGTGGCACATTGTGATGACAAGGGTCATGGAGCATTGTTCTGAAAAAGGCATGGAGCATTGTGATGACAAGGGTCACGGAGCATTGTGATGAAAAGTTAATGGAGCCTTCTGGTTTCAAAGGACACAGAGCCTTTTGATGACGTGAGCATGGACCGTTTTTTTGACAAACGTTATGAAACATTGTGATGACTGGAGTCTCGGAGCATTGTGATGACAGGGGTAAAGGAGCATTGTGATGACATGTGTCATGGAGCATTGTGATGACAGGGGCATGGAGCATAGGTCTGACACGTTTCATAGATTATTGTGATGACAGTGGACATGGTGCATTGTGATGACAAGGGCATGGAGCATTGTTAGGAGAAGGCCATAGATTATAGTGAAGACAGGTGTCAGGGAGCATTGTGATGACATATGTCATGGTCCATTGCTATGACAATGGCAGGGAGCATTGAGATGCCAAATGTAATGGAGGATAGGGATGACAAATATAATGGAGCATTGTGATGACTAGGGCTTGGAGCATTATGTTGACAAGGGCCATTGAGAATTTCCATGACAAGGTCGTGAAGCTTTGTGATGACAAGGTCCTGGAGCTTTGTGAATAGAAAAACATGGAGCCTTGTGAAGACAAGTCTCATGGAGCATACTGATGGAAATAGGCATGGAGCATTCTGATTACAGGGGTATTGGAACATTGTGATGACAAGGGCATGGAACATTGTGAGGAGAAGACCAAGGAGCATTCTGATGGCATGCGTCATTGAGCTCTGTGATGACAAGGGCATGGAGCATTGTGATTACATGGGTCTTGGAGCATTGTGATGAAAAGGGCATGGATCATTGTGATTAAAAAGGCATGGAGCCTTGTTATGACAGGGTTCAAGGAGCATACAGACAACAAGTGTCAGGGAGCATTTTGATGACAAGTGTATTGAGCATTGTGATGACAAAGGTCATGGAGCACTGTGATGAGAAGACCATGGATAATTGTGATGACGAGCGTCATGGGGCATTGTGATGACAAGTGTTATGGAATATTGTGATCACAAGGGTTTGGAGCATTGTTATGACAGAGGTCATGGAGCATTTTGATTTCATTGTGATGACAATAGCATGAAGCATTATGATGATGGGCATGGTGCATTGTGATGACAGGGTTCATGGATCATTGAGATTAAAAGGGGCATAGAGCATTGTGATTACAGGGTTCTTGGAGTATTGTGATGAGAAGGGTCATGGAGCCTTGTGATGACAAGGCCATGGAACATCGTGATGGCAGGGGTCATGGGGCATTGTTATGACAGTGGTAATGGAGCATTGTAATGGCAAGCGCAAGGAACATTGTGATAATAAGGCCATGGAGCATTCTGATGACATGTGTCATGGAGCTTTGTAATGACAAGGGCATGGAGCAATGTGATGAGAGTGTTCATGGAGCATTGTGATTCCAAGGGTCAAGGATCTTTGTGATGACAAAGGTCATGGAGCATTTTGATGGCAAGTGCGTTGTGCATTGTGATGAGAAGGGCAGGGAACATTGTGATGACAGGGTCATGGATCAATTTGATGAAATGTGTCATGGAACATTTTGAAGACAGGTGTTATGGAACATTGTGATGTCAGGGGTCATGGAGCATTTTGATGAAAAGGGTCATGGAGCATTTTGATGAAAGATGTTATGGAACATTTTGATGTCAGGGGTCATCGAACATTGTGATGATAAGTTCATGTAGCATTGTGATGACAGGAGTCATGGAACATTGTGATTACAGGGATGAGGGAGTACTGTGACAAATACTGATGTACCATTGTGATATCAGTGGTGAGAGAGCATTTTGATGAGAAGTGCATGGAGCATTGTGATGACAAAATTGTGGAGCACTGTGATGACAAGCGCATGGTTCATTGTGATTACATGTGTCATGGAGCATTGTGCTGACAAGCGCATGGAGCATTGTGATGACAAGGGTCATGGAGCATTGTGCTGAGAAAGGCATAGAGCATTTTGATGACAACGGTCAAAGAGCATTGTGATGAAAATTCATGGAGCATTGTTGTTAAAAATGTCACAGAGACAGTTGATGACGAGGACATGGACCATTCTGATGACAAAGTTCATGAAGAATTGTGATGACTGGAGTCATGGAGCATTGTGATAACAAGGGCATGGAGCTTGGTGATGACAAGGGCATGGAACATTGGTCTAATAAGTTTCATGAATTATTGCGATGAGAGTTGGAATGGTGCAATGTGATGACAAGGGCATGGATCATTGTGATGACCAGATCATGCAGTATGGTGAAGACAGGTGTCAGGGAGCATTGTGATGACATATGTCATGGCCCATAGTGATGACAATGGCATGGAGCATTGAAATGCCAAGTGTCATAGAGGATTCTGATGAAAAAGGTAATGGAGCATTGTGATGACAATGGCTTGGAGCATTGTGATGACAAGGGCATGGAGCATTGTGATTTCAGGGGTTTTGAGAATTGTGATGACAACTGTCATTGAACCATGTGATGACTATGCCGTGGAACACTGTGATGGCGGGGGTCATGGTGCATTGTTATGAAAGGGGTAATGGAGCATTGTGATGAGAAGGGAATGGAATATAGGTCTGAAATGTTTCATGGATTATTGTGATGTGAGTGGGCATGGAGCACTGTGATGACAAGGGTACGGAACACTATGTTACATGGGTCATGCAGGATTGTAATGACAAGGGAATGGAGCATTGTGATGAGAAGGGCATCTAGCATTGTGATGACAAGTATCATGGAGCTTTGTGATGACAAGGGCATTGAGCAATGTTACGAGAGTTTTCCTGGAGCATTGTGATGACGATGACATGGAGCATTGTGATGCCAAGTGTCATGGATCTTTGTGAAGACAAGTCATGGAGCATTTTGATGACAAGGGCATGGTGCATTGTGATGAGAAGGGCAGGGAGCATTTTGATGACCGGGTCATGCAGCAATTTGATGAAAAGTGTAATGGAACATTTTGATGGCAGGGGTTATAGAACAATGTGATGTCAGTGGTCTTGGAGCTTTGGAATGAAAAGGGTCATGGAGCATTTAGATGACAGGGGTTATGGAACATTGTGATGTCAGGGGTCATGGAACATTGTGATAATAAGTGGATGTAGCATTGTGATGACAGGGTCATGGAATATTGTGATTACAGGGGTGAGGGAGTATTGTGATGACTAATGATGGAACACTGTGATATCTCTGGTGAGAGAGCATTTTGATGAGAAGTGCATGGAGCATTGTGATTACAATGTTTATGTAGAATTGCAATGAAAAGTTTGTGGACCGTTGTGATGAAATGCACGTGGCACATTGTGATGACAATGGTCATGGAGCATTGTTCTGACAAAGACATGCAGCATTGTGATGACAAGGGTCACAGAGAATTGTGATGAAAAGTTCATGGAGCATTGTAGTTACAAAGGTCACAGAGCCTTGTGATGAGTCGGGCATGGAACATTGTGATGACAAACGTTATGAAGCATTGTGATAACTGGAGTCACGGAGCGTTGTGATGACAGGGGTCATGGAGCATTGTGAGGACCAGGGCATGGAGCATTGTGATGACAGGGGCATGGAGAATTGGTCTGACAAGTCTCATAGATTATTGTGATGACAGTGGGCATGGTGCATTGTGATAACAAGGGCATGGAGCATTGTGATGAGAAGGTCATGGAGTATTGTGAAGACAGGTGTCAGGGAACATTGTGATGACATATGACATGGTCCATTGCGATGACAATGACATGGAGCATTGTGATGCCAAGGGTCATGGATCTTTGTGATGACAAAAGTCATGGAGCATTTTGATGGCAAGGGCGTTGTGCATTGTGATGAGAATGTCAGGGAGAAATGTGATAACAGGGTCATGGAGCAATTGGATGAAAAGTGTCATGGAACATTTTGATGACAGGTGTTATGGTACATTCTGATGTCAGGGGTCATCGAACATTGTGATGACAAGTGCATGTAGCATTGTGATGACAGGAGTCATGGAGGATTGTGATAACAAGGGCATGGAGCACTGTGATGACAAGGGCATGGAATATTGGTCTAATAAGTTTCATGGATTATTGCGATGACGTTTGGAATGGCACATTGTGATGACAAGGGCATGGAGAATTGTGATGACCAGATCATGCATTATTGTGAAGACAGGTGTCAGGGAGCATTGTGATGACATATGTAATGGCCCATTGTGATGACAATGGCATGGAGCATTGTGATGCCAAGTGTCATGGAGGATACTGTAGACAAAGGTAATGGAGCATTGTGAAGACAATGGCTTGGAGCATTGTGATGACAAGGGTCAGGGAGCATTGTGCTGACAAGTTCATGGAGAATGGTGATGACAAGGGTCATGGAGCATTCTGATGATAAGCTTGTGGAGTATTTTGATGACAATGGCATGGAGCATTGTGGTGAAAATGGCAAGGGGCCTTGTGATGAAAGAGACATGGAGCCTTTTCGTGACAGGTTTCAAGGAGCATTCTGATGACAAGAGTCAGGGAGCATTGTGATGACAATTGTATTGAGAATTGTGCTGAAAAAGGTCATGGAGCATTGTGATGAAAAGGGCATGGAGTATTGTGATGACAGGCATCATGGAGCATTGTGATGACAAGTGTTATGGAACATTGTGATCACATGGGTTTGGATCTTTGTGATGACAGAGGTCATGGATCATTTTGATTTCAAGGAGCATGGAACATTGTGATGACAGGGGCATGAAGCAATGTGATCCCAAGTTTCATGGAGGATTGTTATGAAAATGGAAAAGGTGTATTCTGATGACAAGCGCATAGAGCATTGCAATGACAATGTCATGTAGCATTTTTCTGACAAAGGCATGGAGCATTGTGATGACATGTGTCATGGGGCACTGTGATGACAAGCGTCACGGAGCATTGTGAATACAGGGGTCATGGAGCATTGGGATGACAAGGGCATGGATCATTGTGATGATAAGGGTCTTGGAGCACTGGGATGAAAATATTCATGGAGTGTTGTGATGACAGGGGTCATGGAGCATTGTGATGACTAGGGAATGGTGCATTGTGATGACCAGAGTGCCGGATCATTGTGTTGTCAGGTGTCATGGAGTGCTGTGATGACAGTGGTCATGGAGAATTGTGATGATATTGGCCTTGGAGCATTGTGATGAGTAGGTCGTGGAGCTTTGGGCTGAAAATATTCATGGATTATTGTGATGACAAGGGCCATTGAAAATTTTCATGACAAGGTCGTGAAGCATTGTGATGACAAGTTCCTGGAGCATTGTGATGAGAAAACCATGGAGACTTGTGATGACAAGCCTAATGGTGCATAATGATGAAAAGGGGCATGGAGCATTGTGATTACAGGTGTCTTGGAACATTGTGATGACAAGGGCATGGAGCATTGTGAGGAGAAGACCAAGGAGCATTCTGATGACATGCGTCATGGAGCTTTTTGATGAGAAGGGCAAGGATCATTGTGATTACAGGGATCTTGGAGCATTGTGATGAAAAGGGCATGGATTATTTTGATGAAAAAGGCATGGAGCCTTTTCATGACAGGGTTCAAGCAGCATACTGACGACAAGTGTCAGGGAGCATTGTGATGACATGTGTATTGAGCATTGTGATGACAAAGCTCATGGAGCTTTGTGATGAGAAGACCATGGATAATTGTGTTGATGAGCGTCATGGGGTGTTGTGATGATAAGTGTTATGGAACATTGTGATCACAAGGGTTTGGAGCATTATGATGACAGAGGTCATGGAGAATATTGATTTCATTGTGATGACAATAGCCTGAAGCATTATGATGATGAGCATGGTGCATTGTGATGACAGGGTTCACGGAGCATTGAGATGAAAAGGAACACGGAGCATTGTGTTTACAGGGGTCTTGGAGCATTGTGATGACAAGGGCATGGAGCACTGTGATGAGAAGTCTATGGAATATTCTGATGACATGCGTCATGGAGCTTTGTGATTACAAGGGCATGGAGCATTGTGATTACAGGGGTCTTCAGCATTGTGGTGACAAGTGTCATGGAACCTAGTGATGACTAGGCCATGGAACATATTGATGGCAGGGGTCATGGTGCATTGTTATAACAGAGGTAATGAAGCATTGTGATGAGAAGGGCATGGAACATTGGTCTGAAATGTTTCATGGATTTTTGTGATGAGAGTGGGCATGGAGCAATTTGATGACAAGGGCATGGAGCACTGTGATGAGAAGTCCATGGAATATTCTGATGACATGCGTCATGGAGCTTTGTGATGACAAGGGCTTGGAGCATTGTGATTACAGGGGTCTTCAGCATTGTGGTGACAAGTGTCATGGAACCTAGTGATGACTAGGCCGTGGAACATATTGATGGCAGGGGTCATGGTGCATTGTTATAACAGAGGTAATGAAGCATTGTGATGAGAACGGCATGGAACATTGGTCTGAAATATTTCATGGATTTTTGTGATGAGAGTGGGCATGGAACATTGTGATGACAAGGGTACGGAACACTATGATACATGGGTCATGCAGGATTGTAATGACAATGGCATGGATCATTGTGATGAGAAGGGCATCGAGCATTGTGATGACAAGTGTCATGGAGCTTTGTGATGACAAGGGCATTGAGCAATGTTATGAGAGTGTTCATGGAGCATTGTGATGACAATGACATGGAGCATTGTGATGCCAAGGGTCATGGAGCTTAGTGATGACAAGTCATGGAGCATTTTTATGACAAGGGCATGGTGCATTGTTATTGGAAGGGCAGGGAGCATTTCGATGACCGGGTCATGCAGCAATTTGACGAAAATTCTAATGGAACATTTTGATGGCAGGGGTTATAGTACATTGTGATGTCAGGGGTCTTGGAGCTTTGGGATGAAAAGGGTCATGGAGCATTTTGACGATAGGGTATATGGAATATTGTGATGTTAGGGGTCATGGAACATTGTGATGATAAGTGGATGTAGCATTGTTATGACAGGGTCATGGAACATTGTGATTACAGGGGTGAGGGAATATTGTGATGACTAGTGATGGAACATTGTGATATCTCTAGTGAGAGAGCATTTTGATGAGAAGTGCATGGACCATTGTGATTACAAACATTATGGAACATTGCCATGACAATGTTGTGGACCGTTGTGATGAAATGATTGTGGCACATTGTGATGACAAGGGTCATGGAGCACTGTTCTGACAAAGACATGGAGCATTGTGATGACAAGGGTCACAGAGAATTGTGATGAAAAGTTCATGGAGCATTGTGGTTACAAAGGTCACAGAGCCTTGTGATGATGCGGGCATGGACCATTGTGATGACAAACGTTATGAAGCATTGTGATGACTGGAGTCAAGGAGCATTGTGATGACAGGGATAATGGAGCATTGTGATGACTAGGACATGGAGCATTGTGATGACAGGGGCATGGAGCATTGGTCTGACAAGTTTCATAGATTATTGTGATGACAGTGGGCATGGTGCATTGTGATGACAAGGGCATGGAGCATTGTGATGAGAGGGTCATGGAGTATTGTGAAGACAGCTGTCAGGGAGCATTGTGATGATATATGTCATGGTCCATTGCGATGGCAATGGCATGGAGCATTGTGATGCCAAATGTAATGGAGGAATGTGATGACAAATATAATGGAACATGGTGATGGTTAGTGCTTGGAGCATTATGATGACAAGGGCCATTGAAAATTTTAATGATAAAGTCGTGAAGCATTGTGATGACAATGTCCTGGAGCATTGTGATGAGAAAACCATGGAGCCTTGTGATGACAAGTCTCATGGAGCATACTGAAGAAAAGGGGCATGGAGCATTGTGATTACAGGGGTCTTGGAACATTATGATGACAAGGGCATGGAGCATTGTGAGGAGAAGACCAAGGAGCATTCTGATGACATGTGTCATGGAGCTTTTTGATGACAAGGTCATGGAGCATTGTGATTACAGGGATCTTGGAGCATTGTGATGAAAAGGGCATGGATTATTGTGATGAAAAAGGCATGGAGCCTTGTCATGACAGGGTTCAAGGAGCATACTGACGACAAGTGTCAGGGAGCATTGTGATGACAAGTGTATTGAGCATTGTGATGACAAAGATCATGGAGCATTGTGATGAGAAGACCATGGATAATTGTGATGATGAGCATCATGGGGTGTTGTGATGATAAGTTTTATGGAACATTGTGATCACAAGAGTTGGGAGCGTTATGATGACAGAGGTCATGGAGAGTATTGATTTCATTGTGATGATAATAGCCTGAAGCATTATGATGATGGGCATGGTGCATTGTGATGACAGGGTTTATGGAGCATTGAGATGAAAAGGGACATGGAGCATTGTGTTTACAGGGGTCTTGGAGCAATGTGATGTCAAGGGCATGGAGCATTGTGATGAGAAGGCCATGGAATATTCTGATGACATACGTCATGGAGCTTTGTGATGACAAGGTCATGGAGCATTGTGATTACTGGGGTCTTCAGCATTGTGGGTCAAGTGTCATGGAACCTTTTGATGATTAGGCCGTGGAACATATTGATGGCAGGTGTCATGGTGCATTGTTATGACAGAGGTAATGGAGCACTGTGATGAGAAGGGCATGGAATATTGGTCTGAAATATTTCATGGATGATTGTGATGAGAGAGGGCATGGAACATTGGTCTGAAATGTTTCATGGATGATTGTGATGTGAGTGGGCGTGGAGCATTGTGATGACAAGGGCACGGGACACTGTGATACATGGGGCATGTGTCATGGAGCTTTGTGATGACAAGTCATGGAGCACTGTGATGACAAGGGGATGGAGCATTGTGATGACAGGGGCATGGAGCATTGGTCTGACAATTTTCATAGATTATTGTGATGACATTGGACAGGGTCCATTGTGATGACAAGGGCATGTATCATTGTGAAGAGAAGGTCATGGAGTATTGTGAAGACAGGTCTCAGGGAGCATTGTGATGACATATGTCATGGTCCATTGGGATGACAATGGCAGGGAGTACTGTGATGACAAATATAATGGAGGATTTTGATGACAAATATAAAGGAGCATTGTGATGACTAGGGATTGGAGCATTATGATGACAAGGGCCATTGAGAATTTTCAGGACAAGGTCGTGAAGCATTGTGATGACAAGGTCCTGGAGCCTTGTGTTGAGAAAATCATGGAGCCTTGTGATGAAAAGTCTCATGGAGCATACTGATGAAAAGGGGCATGGAGCATTGTGATTACAGGGGTCTTGGCACATTGTGATGAAAAGGGCATGGAGCATTGTAAGCAGAAGGCCAAGGAGCATTCTGATGACCTGTGTCATTGAGTTTGTGATGACAAGGGCAAGGAACATTGTGATTACAGGGGTCTTGGAGCATTGTGATGAAAAGGGCATGGATCATTGTGATGAAAAAGGCATGGAGACTTGTCATGACAGGGTTCAAGGAGCATACAGACAACAAGTGTCAGGGAGCATTTTGATGACAAGTGTATTGAGGATTGTGATGACAAAAGTCATGGAGCATTGTGATGACAAACCATGGATAATTGTGATGACGAGCGTCATATGGCATTGTTATGACAAGTGTTATGAAATATTGTGATCACAATGGTATGGAACATTGTTATGACAGAGATCATGGATCATTTTGATTTCATTATGATGACAATAGCATGAAGCATGATGATGGGCATGGTGCACTGCGATGACAGGTTTCATGGATCATTGATATGAAAATGGGCATAGTGCATTGTGATTACAGGGTTCTTGGAGCATTGTGATGAGAAGGGTCATGGAGCCTTGTGATGACAAGGCCATGGAACATCGTGATGGCAGGTGTCATGGAGCATTGTTATGACAGGTTTTATGGAGCATTGTGATGGCAAAGGCATGGATAATTGTGATGAGAAGGCCATGGATCATTCTGATGACATGTGTCATGGAGCTTTGTGAAGACAAGTGCATGGAGCAATGTGATGAGAGTGTTCATGGAGCATTTTGATGACAATGACATGGAACATTGTGATGCCAAGGGTCATGGATCTTTGTGACGAGAAAGGTCCTGGAGCATTTTGATGGCAAGGACGCTGTGCATTTTGATGGGAAGGGCTGGGAGCTTTGTGATGACAGGGTAAAGGAGCAATTTGATGAAAAGTGTCATGGAACATTTTGATGACAGGTGTTATGGAACATTGTGATGTCAGGGGTCATCGAACATTGTGATGATAAGTGCATGTAGCATTGTGATGACAGGAGTCATGGAACATTGTGATGACAGGCGTGAGGGAGTATTGTGACAAATAGTGATGTAGCATTGTGATATCAGTGGTGAGAGAGCATTTTGATGAGAAGTGCATGGAGCATTGTGATGACAAGCTTTATGGAGCATTGTGATGACAAGATGGTGGAGCACTGTGATGAAAAGCGCATGGTGCATTGTGATGACCTGTGTCATGGAGCATTGTGCTGACAAGCGCATGGAGCATTGTGATGACAAGGGTCATGGAGCATTGTGCTGAGAAAGGCATAGAGCATATTGATGACAAATGTCAAACAGCATTGTGATGAAAAGTTCATGAAGCATTGTGGTTAAAAAGGTCACAGAGACTGTTGATGACGAGGGCATGGACCATTGTGATGAAAAAGGTCATGAAGCATTGTGATGACAGGAGTCACGGAGCATTGTGATGACAGGGGTCATGGAGCATTGTGACAACAAGGGCATGGAGCATTGTGATGACAAGGGCATGGAACATTGGTCTAATAAGTTTCATGGATTATTGCGATGAGAGTTGGAATGGCGCATTGTGATGACAAGGGCATGGAGCATTGTGATGACCAGGTCATGCAGTATTGTGAGGACAGGTGTCAGGGAGCATTGTGATGACATATGTAATGGCCCATTGTGATGACAATGGCATGGAGCATTGTGATGCCAACTGTCATGGAGGATTCTGATGACAAAGGTAATGGAGCATTGTGATGACAATGGCTTGGAGCATTGTGATGACAAGTGTCAGGGGGCATTGTGATGACAAGTGTATTGAGCATGGTGATGACAAAGGTCATGGAGCATTGTGATGAAAGGGGCATGGAGTATTGTGATGACAGGCATCATGGAGCATTGTGATGACAAGTGTTATGGAACATTGGGATCACAAGGGCTTGGAGCATTGTGATGACAGAGGTCATGGATCATTTTGATTTCAAGGAGCATGGAACATTGTGATGACAAGGGAATGAAGCAATGTGATCCCAAGGTTCATGGAGGATTGTGATGACAATGGAAATGGAGTATTGTGATGACAAGCACATAGAAAATTGTAATGACAAGGTCATGTAGCATTTTGCTGACAAAGGCATGGAGCATTATGATGACAGGTGTCATGGAGCACTGTGATGACAAGCATCATGGAGCATTGTGAATACAGGGGTTATGGAGCATTGGGATGACAAGTGCATGGATCATTGTGATGACAAGTGTCATGGAGCATTGTGATGACTAGGGAATGGAGCTTTGTGATGACAAGAGTCTCGGATCACTGTGGTGTCAGGTGTCATGGAGTGTTGTGATGACAGTGGTCATGGAGAATTGTGATGATATTGGTCATGGAGCATTGCGATGACAAGTGAATGGAGCATGCTGTTGACAATGTCCTGGAGCATTGTGATGAGAAGACCATGGAGACATTTGATGAGAAATCTCATGGAGCATTCTGTTGAAAAGGGGCATGGAGCATTGTGATTACAGGGGTCTTGGAGCATTGTGATGACAAGGGCATGAATCATGGTTATGAGAAGGCCATGGAGCATTCTGGAGACATGTGTCATGGAGCTATGTGATGACAAGGGCATGGAGCATTGTGATTACAGGGATCTTGGAGCATTGTGATGAAAAGGGCATGGATTATATTGATGAAAAAGGCATGAAGCCTTGTCATGACATGGTTCACGGAGCTTACAGACGACAACTGTCAGGGAGCATTGTGATGACAAGTGTTTTGAGCATTGTGATGACAAAGATCATGGAATATTGTGATGAGAAGACCATGGATAATTGTGATGACGAGCGTCATGGGGCATTGTGATGACAAGTGTCATGGAGGCTTGTGATGACAACGCCGTGTAACATTGTGATGGCACGGGTCATGGAGCATTGTTATGACAGGGGTAATGGAGCATTTTGATGAGAAGGGCATGGAGCATTGGTCTGAAATATTTCATGGATTATTGGGATGAGAGTGGCATGTTGCATTGTGATGACAAGGGCACGGAACACTTTGATTCATGGGTCATGGGTCATGGAGCTTTGTGATGAAAATTCATAGAGCATTGTGATGACAAGGACATGGAGCATTGTGATGACAGGGACATGAAGCTTTGTTATGCCCGTGGCATGGAGCATTGGTCTGAAAAATTTCATAGATTATTGTGATGATATTGGACATAGTGCATGGTGATGACAATGGCATGGAGCATTGTGAAGAGATGCTCATGGAGTATTGTGAAGACAGGTGTCAGGGAGCATTGTGATGACATATGTCATGGTCCATTGCGATGACAATGGCAGGGAGTATTGTGATGCCAAATGTAATGGAGGATTTTGATGACAAATATAATGGAGCATTGTGATGACTAGGGCTTAGATTATTATGATGACAAGGGCCATTGAGAATTTTCAGGACAAGGTCGTGAAGCATTGTGATGACAAGATCCTGGAGCATTGTGATGAGAAAACCATGGAGCTTTGTGATGACAAGTCTCATGTAGCATACAGATGAAAAAGGGCATGGAGCATTGTGATTACAGGGATCTTGCCACATTGTGATGAAAAGGGCATGGAGCATTGTGAGCAGAAGGCCAAGGAGCATTCTGATGACATGTGTCATTGAGCTTTGTGATGACAAGGGCATGGAGCATTGTGATTACAGGGGTCTTGAAGCATTGTGAAGAAAAGGGCATGGATCATAGTGATGAAAAAGGCATGGAGCATTGTCATGACAGGTTTCAAGGAGCATACAGAAAAAAAGTGTCAGGGAGAATTGTGATGACAAGTGTATTGAGCATTGTGATGACAAAGGTCATGGAACATTGTGATGAGAAGTCCATGGATAATTGTGATGACGAGCGTCATGGGTCATTGTGATGACAAGTGTTATGGAATATTGTGATCACAAGCGTTTTGAACATTGCTATGACAGAGGTCATGGAGCATTTTGATTTCATTGTGATGACAATAGCATGAAGCATTATGATTATAGGCATGGTGCATTGTGATGACAGGGTTCATGGATCATTGAAATGAAAAGGGGCATAGAGCACTGTGATTACAGGGTACTTGGAGCATTGTGATGAGAAGGGTGATGGAGCCTTGTGATGACAAGGCCATGGAAAATCGTGATGGCAGGGGTCATGGAGCATTCTGATGACATGTGTCATGGTGCTTTGTGAAGACAAGTGCATGGAGCAATGTGATGAGAGCGTTCATGGAGCATTGTGATGACAATGACATGGAGCATTGTGATGAGAAGGCCATGAAGCATTCTGATGACATGTGTCATGGAGCATTTTGATGACAAGAGCATGGAGCATTGTGATTACAGGGATCTTGGAGCATTGTGATGAAAAGGGCATGGATTATTGTGATGACAAAGGTATGGAGCCTTGTCATGACAGGGTTCAAGGAGCATACTGACGACAAGTGTCAGGGAGCATTGTGATGACAAGTGTATTGAGCATTGTGATGACAAATATCATGGAACATTGTGATGAGAAGACCATGGATAACTGCGATGATGAGCGTCATGGGGTGTTGTGATGATAAGTGTTATGGAACATTGTGATCACAAGGGTTTGGAGCATTATGATGACAGAGGTCATGGAGAATATTGATTTCATTGTGATGACAATAGCCTGAAGCATTATGATGATGGGCATGGTGCATTGTGATGACAGGGTTCATGGTGCATTTAGATGAAAAGGGGCATGGAGCATTGTGTTTACAGGGTTCTTGGAGCATTGTGATGACAAGGGCATGGAGCACTGTGATGAGAAGGCCATGGAACATTCTGATGACATGCATCATGGAGCTTTGTGATGACAAGGGCATGGAGCATTGTGATTACAGGGGACTTCAGCACTGTGATGACAAGTGTCATGGAACCTTGTGATGACTAGGCTGTGGAACATTGTGATGGCAGGGGTCATGGTGCATTGTTATGACAGAGGTAATGGTGCATTGTGATGAGAAGGGCATGGAACATTGGTCTGAAATGTTTCATGGATTATTGTGATGAGAGTGGGCATGGTGCATTGTGATGACAAGGGTATGGAACACTATGATACATGGGTCATGCAGGATTGTAATGACAAGGGCATGGAGCATTGTGATGAGAAGGGCATCGAGCATTGTGATGACAAGTGTCATGGAGCTTTGTGATGAGAAGGGCATTGAGCAATATTATGAGAGTGTTCATGGAGCATTGTGATGACAATGACATGGAGCATTGTGATGCCAAGGGTCATGGAGATTTGTGATGACAAGTCATGGAGCATTTTGATGACAAGGGCATAGTGCATTGTGATGAGAATGGCAGGGAGCATTTTGATGACCAGGTCAGGCAGCAATTTGATGAAAAGTGTAATGGAACATTTTGATGGATGGGGTTATAGAACATTGTGATGTCAGGGGTCTTGGAGCTTTGGGATGAAAAGGGTCATGGAGCATTTTGATGACAGGGGTTATGGAACATTGTGATGTCAGGGGTCATGGAACATTGTGATGATAAGGGGATGTAGCACTGTGATGACAGGGTCATGGAATATTGTGATGACAAACGTTATGAAGCATTGTGATGACTGGAGTCACGGAGCATTGTGATGTCAGAGGTCATGGGGCATTGTGATTACATGTGTCATGGAGCATTGTGATGACAAGGGCATGGAGCAATGTGATTACAGCGTTCATGGAGCATTGGGATGACAATGACTTGGAGCACTGTGATGCCAAGGGTCATGGATCTTTGTGATGACAATGGTCATGGAGCATTTTGATGGCAAGTGCATTGTGCATTGTGATGAGAAGGGCAGGGAACATTTTGATGACAGGGTCATGGAGCAATTTGATGAAAAGTGTCATGGAACATTTTGATGACAGGTGTTATGGAACACTGTAATGTCAGGTGTCATGGAGCATTTTGATGACAGGTGTTATGGAACATTGTAGTGTCAGGGGTCATCGAATACTGTGATGATAAGTGCATGTAGCATTGTGTTGACAGGTGTCATGGAACATTGTGATGACCGGGGTGAGGGAGTACTGTGACAAATAGTGATGTAGCATTGTGATATCAGTGGTGAGAGAGCATTTTGATGAGAAGTGCATGGAGCAATGTGATGACAAATTTTATGGCGCATTGTGATGACAATTTTGTGGAGCATTGTGATGACAAGCACATGGTGCATTGTGATGACATGTGTCATGGAGCATTGTGCTGACAAGCGCATGGAGCATTGTGTTGACAAGTGTCATGGAGCATTGTGCTGAGAAAGGCATAGAGCATTTTGATGACAAGGGTCAAAGAGCATTGTGATGAAAAGTTCATGGAGCATTGTGGTTAAACAGGTCACAGAGACTGTTGATGACGAGGACATGGACAATTGTGATGACAAAGTTCATGAAGCATTGTGATGACTGGAGTCATGGAGCATTGTGATGACAGGGGTCATGGAGCATTGTGATAACAAGGGCATGGAGCATTGTGATGACAAGGGCATGGAACAGTGGTCTATTCAGTTTTATGGATTATTGTGATGATCGTTGGAATGGCGCATTGTGATGACCAGGTCATGCAGTATTGTAAGACAGGTGTCAGGGAGCATTGTGATGACATATGTCTTGGCGCATTGTGATGACAATGGCATGGAGCATTTTGATGCCAAATCTCATGGAGCATTCTGATGACAAATGTAATGGAGCATTGTGATGAAAATGGCTTGGAGCATTGTAATGACAATGGTCAGGGAGCATTATGCTGACAAGTGAATAGAGATTTGTGATGACAAGGGTCATGGAACAATCTGATGGCAAGCTTTTGCAGTATTTTTATGACAATGGCATGGAGCATTTTGATGAAAACGGCATGGGGCATTGCGATGAAAAAGTCATGGAGCTTTTTCATGACAGGGTTCAAGGAGCATTCTAACGACAAGTGTCAGGGAGCATTGTGATGACAAGTGTATTGAGAATTGTGAGTACAAAGGTCATGGAGCATTTTGATGGTAAGGGCTTTGTGCATTGTGATGAGAAGGGCAGGGAGCATTTTGATGACAGGGTCATTGAGCAATTTGATGAAATGTGTCATGGAACATTTTGATGACAGTTGTTATGGAACATTGTGATGTCAGGGGTCATGGAGCATTTTGATGAAAATGGTCATGGAGCATTTTGATGACAGGTGTTATGGAATATTGTGATGTCAGTGGTCATCGAACATTCGGATGATATGTGCATGTAGCATTGTGATGATAATGTCATGGAGCATTTGGCTGAAAATATTCATGGAGTATTGTGATGACAGTGGTCATGGAGCATTGTGATGACAAGGGAATGGAGCATGGTGATGACAAGTTCCTAAAGCATTGTGATGAGAAGACCATGGAGCCTTTTGATGAGAAGTCTCATGGAGCATTCTGTTGAAACGGGGCATGGAGCATTGTGATTATAGGGGTCTTGGAGCATTGTGATGACAAGGGCATGGATCATTGTGATGAGAAGGCCATGGAGCATTCTGATGACATGCGTCATGGAGAATTGTGATGACAAGGGCAAGGAGCATTGTGATTACAGGGGTCTTGAAGCACTGTGATAACAAGGGCATGGAGCATTATGATGACAAGGGCACGGAACACTGTGATACATGGTTCATGGAGGATTGTAATGACAAGGGCATGGAGCAATGTGATGAGAGGGTACATGGAGCATTGTGATGACAATGACATGGAGCATTGTGAGGAGATTGCCATGGAGCATTCTGATGACATGCGTCATGGAGCTTTGTGATGACAAGGTCATGGAGCTATGTGATTACAGGGGTCTTGGAGCATTGTAATGAAAAGGGCATGGATAATTGTGATGAAAAAGGCATGGATCCTTGTCATGACAGGTTTTGAGGAGCATACTGATGACAAATGTCAGGGAGCATTGTGATGACAAGTTTATTGAGCATTGTGATGACAAAGATCACAGAGCATTTTGATGAGAAGACCATGGATAATTGTGATGATGAGCGTCATAGGGTGTTGTGATGATAAGTGTTATGGAACATTGTGATCTCAAGGGTTCGGAGTATTATGATGACAGAGGTCATGGAGCATATTGATTTCATTGTGATGACAATAGCCTGAAGCATTATTATGATATGCATTGTGCATTGTGATGACAGGGTTCATGGAGCATTGAGATGAAAAGTGGCATGGAGTATTGTGATTACAGGGGTCGTGGAGCATTGTGATGACAAGGGCATGGAGCATTGTGATGTGAAGGCCATGGAACATTCTGATGATATGCGTCAAGGAGCTTTGTGGTGACAAGTGCATGGAACATTGTGATTACAGGGGTCTTCAGCCTTGTGATTACAGGGGTCTTGAGCCTTGTGATGAGAAGTGTCATGTAGCCTTGTGATGACAAGGCCGTGGAACATTGTGATGACAAGGGCATGGAACATTGGTTTAATAAATTTCATGGATTATTGTGATGACAGTTGGAATGGCGCATTGTGATGACAATGGCATGGAGCATTGTGATGCCAAGTGTCATGGAGGATTCGGATGACAAAGGTAATGGAGCATTGTGATGACAATGGCTTGGAGCATTGTGATAACAAGGGTCAGGGTGCATTGTGCTGAGAGGTACATGGAGATTTATGATGACAAGTGTCATGGAACATTCTGATGACAAGCTGGTGGAGTATATTGATGACAATGGCATGTAGCATTGTGATGAAAACGACATGGGGCATTGTGATGAAAAAGGCATGGAGCCTTTTCGTGACAGTGTTCAAGGAGCATTCTGACGACAAGTGTCAGGGAGCATTGTGATGACAAGTGTATTGAGAATTGTGATGACAAAGGTCATGGAGCATTGTGATGAAAACGGCATGGAATATTGTGATGACAGGAATCATGGAGCGTTGTGATGACAAGTCTTATGGAACATTGTGATCACAAGGGATTGGAGCATTGTGATGACAGAGGTCATGGATCATTTTGATTTCAAGGAGCATGGAGCATTGTGATGACAAGGGCCTTAAGCAATGTGATCCCAAGGTTCATGGAGGATTGTGATGACAAACACGTAGAGCATTGTAATGACAATGTCATATAGCAGTTTGCTGACAAAGGCATGGAGCATTGTGATTACAGGTGTCATGGAGCACTGTGATGACAAGCATCACGGAGCACTGTGAATACAAGGGTCATGGAGCTTTGGGATGACAAGGACATGGATCATTGTGATGACAAGATTCATGGAGCATTGGGCTGAAAATGTTCATGGAGTATTGTGATGACAGGGTTCTTGGAGCATTGTGATGACTAAGGAATGGAGCATTGTGATGACAAGAGTCCCGGATCATTGTGTTGTCAGGTGTCATGGAGTGTTGTGATAACAGGGGTCATGGATAATTGTGATGATATCGGCCATGGAGTATTATGATGATAAAGTCATGGAGCATTTGGCTGAAAATGTTCATGGAGTATTGTGATGACAGGGGTCATGGAGCATTGTGATGACAATGGAATGGAGCATGGTGATGACAAGGTCCTGGAGCATTGTGATGAGAAGACCATGGAGACATTTGTTGAAAAGTCTCATGGAGCATTCTGTTGAAAAGGAGCATGGAGCATTGTGATTACAGGGGTCTTGGAACGTTGTGATGAGAAGGGCATGGATCATTGTGATGAGAAGGCCATGGAGCCTTCTGATGACATGCGTCATGGAGCTTTGTGATGACAAGGGCATGGAGCATTGTGATTACAGTTTTCTTGAAGCATTGTGATGAAAAAGGCATTGATCATTGTGATGAAAAGGCATGGAGCCTTGTCATGACAGGGTTCAAGGAGCATACTGACATCAAGTGTCAGGGAGCATTGTGATGACAAGTGTATTGAGCATTGTGATGACAAAGGTCATGGAGCATTGTGATTAGAAAACCATGGATAATTGTGATGACGAGTGTCATGGGGCATTGTGATGACAATTGTTATGGAATATTGTGATCACAAGGGTTTGGAGAATTGTTATGACAGAGGTCATGGAGCATTTTGATTTCATTGTGATGACAATAGCTTGAAGCATTATGATGATGGGCATGGTGCATAGTGATGACAGGGTTCATGGATCATTGAGATGAAAAGGGGCATGGAGCACTGTGATTAGAGGGGTCTTGGAGCATTGTGATGAGAAGGGTCATGGAGCCTTGTGATGACAAGTCCATGGAACATCGTGATGGCAGGGGTCATGGAGCATTATTATGAGAGTGGTAATGGAGCCTTGTGATGGCAAGGGCATGGAGCACTGTGATTAAAAGGCCATGGACCATTCTGATGACATGTGTCATGGAGCTTTGTGATGACAAGATCATGGAGCAATGTGATGAGATCGTTCATGGAGCTTTGTGATGACAATGACATGGAGCATTTTGATGCCAAGGGTCATGGATCTTTCTGATGACAAAGGTCATGGAGCAATTTGATGAAAACGGTCATGGAATATTTTGATGACAGTGGTTATGGAACATTGTGATGTCAGGGGTCATCGAACATTTTGATGATAAGTGCATGTAGCATTTTGATGACCGGAGTCATGGAACATTTTGATGACAGGGGTGAGGGAGTATTGTGATGAATAGTAGTGCAACATTGTGATATCAGTGGTGAGAGAGCATTTTGATGAGAAGTGCATGGAGCATTGTGATGACAAGTTTTATGGAGCATTGTGATGAAAAGATTGTGGAGCACTGTGATGACAAGTGCATGGTGCGTTGTGAATACATGTGTCATGGAGCATTGTGCTGACAAGCGCATGGAGCACTGTGATGACAAGGGTCATGGAGCATTGTGCTGAGAAAGGCATAGAGCATTTTGATGACAAGGGTCAAAGAGCACTGTGATGCAAATTTCATGGAGCATTGTGGTTAAAAAGGTCACAGAGACTGTTGATGACCAGTACATGGACAATTGTGATGACAAAGTTCATGAAGCATTGTGATGACTGGAGTCACGGAGCATTGTGATGACAGGGGTCATGGAGCATTTTGATTTCATTGTGATGACAATAGTCTGAAGCATTATGATGATGGACATGTTGGATTGTGATGACAGGGTTCATGGAGCATTGAGATTAAACGGGGCATTGAGCATTTAGATTACAGGGTTCTGGGAGCATTGTGATGACAAGGGCATGGAGCATTTTGATGAGAAGGCCATGGAACATTCTGATGACACGTGTCATGGAGCTTTGTGATAACAAGGGCATGGGGCATTGTGATTAGAGGGATCTTGGAGCATTGTGATGAAAAGGGCATGGATCATTTTGATGGAAAAGGCATGGAGCCTTGTCATGAAAGAGTTCCAGGTGCATACCGAGTGCAATAGTCAGGGAGCATTGTGATGCCAAGTTTATTGAGCATTGTGATGACAAATGTCATG
Organism: Mesoplodon mirus; assembly: GCF_964341445.2. NCBI lineage: Eukaryota > Metazoa > Chordata > Mammalia > Artiodactyla > Ziphiidae > Mesoplodon > Mesoplodon mirus. Next base: position 74,553 of record NW_028295170.1, on the reverse strand, counting down.
GTGTATTGTGATGAGAAGACCATGCATAATTGTGCTGAATGGCGTCATGGGGCATTGTGATGACAAGTGTTATGGAACATTGTGATCACAAGTGTTTGGAGCATTGTGATGACAGACGTCATGGAGCATTTTGATTTCATTGTGATGACAAGAGCATGAAGCATTATGATGATGGGCATGGTGCATTGTGATGACAGCGTTCATGGAGCATTGTGATGAAAAGTGGCATGGAGCATTGGTCTGACAAGTTTCATGGATTATTGTGATAAGAGTGAGCATGGCACATTGTGATGACAAGGGCATGGAGCACTGTGATGACAAGGTCATGGATTATTGTGAAGAAAGGTGTCAGGGAGCATTGTGATGAAATATGTCATGTTCCAGTTTCATGACAATATCATGGAGCATTGTGATGCCAAGTGTCATGGAGGATTGTTGTGACAAATTAAAGGAGCATTGTGATGACAAGGGCATGGAGCATTGTGATATCAAGGACAGTTGATACTTTTAATGTCCAGGTCGTGAAACATAGTGATGAAAATCGCATGGACCTTCCTATGACAGGGGTCATGGAACATTGCGATGACAATTGCATGGGGTATTGTGATGACAAGTGCATATAACATTGTGAGGTGAAGTGCCCTGGAGCATTGTAATGAAAAGGACGTGGAGAATTGTGAGGACAAGGGACAATGAGCTTTGAAATGACAAGGCATGGAGCATGGTGATTGCAAAACCGTGGAGCATTGTGATGAGAAGTCCTTGGGTAATTGTGATGTCGAGCATCATGGAGCACTGTAATGACAAGGGGCGTGAAGCATTGTGATGACAGGTGTCAGGGAGCATTGTGATGACAGGGGTCATGGAACAGTGTGATGGCCAGTGCATGGAGCATTGCAATGACAAGTGCACGGAAAATTTTGATGAAAAGAGCATGTAATATTTTGATGAGAAGTGTCATGTAGCATTGTGATGACAAGGACGTGGAGAATTGTGATGACAAGGGACATGGAGCATTGTGATAACCAGGGCATGGAGCATTGTGATGACAGCCGTCATGGAGCATTATTATGCCAAGGGCCATGGTGCATTCTGACATAAGATATCACTTATGAAGGGAATGGAAACATGACACATATGAACTGAATTAGGGAAGAGAACAGAGTCTCAGATTTAGTAAACACTCTTATCCTTGCTTAAGGGGAAAGAGAGGTGGGGAGATGCACAAAAGTTTGATATTAGCACAGGTACCGTTCCATAATCCAAAAACAGTAGAGACAAGCCCTACTCCTTCCTCAGTGAACGGAACTCAAAATTCCTATTCCCTGCAGAGAAATATATCTGACTAGTAAGAATTTTAAAACCTATGTATTGATATGTCTCTGTAAGGGAACCAAGTGTGTCTAGAACGACATAAACATGGCAGTGAGAATCAGCTCAAACCCACTATAAAAATGAATTTCAAAACAAAACATAAAAACAGTAAAATTCTTACACAATACCTTCAGGGGTTCTGATGAAACCTGGAATGACCCTATCTACAAAGACAGCTGGATGTGGCATAAGGCTAGTCACTTGGGACTGAGAGGATTGGTGAAATTGGGTGAAAAAATGCAGACCCTTTAAAGCAATAATGCTTGCCACCCATTGCATGGTTCCCAACTCTCCAGGTAGAAGGGAATATCACTACAGTTATAACATGTATGGGAACCTAGAGAATGGAAACGATCTGATGGTGAAAGTTTTCTAAAACTCTACTACTTTTTTTCTCTCCTTGAACTCCAGTTTGACATTCCAGCTGCTTTACTATCAATCTTCCAACTTGGAGAATCAGCCCCTATAACCTCCTGGTTCGCACAGTTGGCAAATTGTGCAGAGGATACAAGGGAAGAGAGAGAATCAATGAGAGAGTAGCTGTAGGCATTTGGACGGCCATATGTCACCTAATTTCCCGTCATGAAGAGGAATTAACCAAAGTCTCAGCCTGCCACCCAGAACAAGTATAGGTCCTGAAGCAAAATTGTGGATTTGCGGTCAGCTCACAAAAACGCGAGTTGAAAAATGGAGCTCAGGGCCACAGCAATTCACTAACCAGCCGAGTTATATAGGAATATTCTCTTCCAAAAATTTGTTGAGGGAAAGCCATGAGGCGGAATTGAAAATGAAGCAGAATGGCACGAAACAGATTTCAAGGGGTACATTGGAATCGCCTTTAAACACAGGAAAAGCATCACAACTTCGAAAATTATGGAAATGGCCATAAAGGGCGTATGGGTTTTCACGTGAATATATTCAGGAGAAAACGCATATGCCATTTTCGGTTAAGCAAGCAAGCCGGCAATTCAAATCTGCACTACAAAGAAGTATCATTTCGCACCAGTCAAAAGGGACATCCGCAAAATGGGTAAAAACCAGAAAGGCAAGACAGGCCCTGGAGAACAGGGAGACTTGTTATGGTGATGGGCGGGATGTAAATTGCCAACTGTCTCTCTGGAGGAGTGCATTGTGTTCCCTAAAACAAGTAAACAACAGAGCTACAAAGCCAAGGGCACATCCAGTCTAGGGAATATACCTTGGGAAAACTGAAAATCAATAAGAGAGAGCCAACCCAAAATTTAGGGCTGCACTGCTTACAAGAACCTCAACTTGGGTACACCTTAAATATTCCAGGAAATATAAAAATGGTTCAAAAAATTGTGGCACTTACGTACGATGGAATATCCCTCAGCCACGAAATCAATGTCATAAGACTAGTAGCAGAAAAATGAGTGGATTCAGGTACGATGATTCTAAGTGAAATAAGTCACACAGAATAAGAAGCTTGTCATAAGATATCACTTATGAAGATCCTGTAAACATGGCTACACATGAACTGAGTCAGGAAAGAGAAGAGAGTCTCACATTTAGAAAACACTCTTATGCCTGCTTAAGGGGGAAGGAGAGGTGGGGTGATCCATAAAACCAGAGTTTGATATAAGCAAAGGTACCGTTCCAAAAACCAACTATGGATTAGACAAGACCTACCTATACATTCCGCAGTGAAAGGGACTCAAAACACCATATTTCCCGTAGAGGAATATATCTGACTAGTAAGAATCTTAAAACCTATGTATAGATATGTCTCCGTAAGGGAATCAAGTGTGTCTAGACTGGCAGAAACATGGCAGCGAGAATCAGCTCAAACCCACTATAAAAAGGAATTTCAAAAACAAAACAAAAAAAACAGGGAAATTCTTTTCAATTCCTTCAGGGTCTCTGATGAAACCTGGAATGACCCTGTCTACAATGACATCTGGATGGGGCATAAGGCTGGACACTTGGTACTGAGACGATTGGTGAGATTGGGTGAGCAAATACAGACCCTTTAAAGCAATAATGAATGGCACCCATTCCATGGGTCCCAACTCTCCAGGTTTAAGGGAATATTACTACAGCTATAACATGTACGGGAAACCTAGAGAATGGACACACTGTGAATATGAAAAGTCTCTAAAACTCCACGAATAGTCCCTCTCCTGGTGCTCCGATTTAACTTTCCAACTGCTTTACTATCAATCTCCCAACTTGGAGAGACAGCCCCTTCAACCTCCTGGTTCTCACAGGTTGCCAATTTGGCAGAGGATGAAAGGGAAGAGGGAGAACCAATGAGAGAGTAGCTGTTAGGCATTTGGACGGGCATATGTCACTCTAATTTCCCGAAAGGTAGAAGAATTAACCAAAGTTGCAGCCACCCACCGGGAACCAGTATAGGTCCTGAACCAAAATTGTGGACAGGCGTTCAGCTCAGAAAAAACGGGTTGAAAAATGGAGCTCAAGGGCACAGCAATCCACAAACTGGCATAGTAATAAAGGACAACTATCATCCAAAAATCTGTTGAGGGAAGGCAACGAGGCGGACTTGAAAGCGAGGCAGAATAGCAGGAAACAGATTTCAAGAGGTACGTTGGAATCACCTGTAAAGCACAGGATGAGGGGCACAACTTGGACAATGATGCACTTGGCCAAAAAGTGCGTATGCATTTTCTCCTGAATATATGCAGGAGAAAACGCATACGCCCTTTTTGGCCAAGCAAGCAAGTGGGCAATGCAAGTCTGCACTACTAATAAGTATCACTTCCCACCTGTCAAAAGGGACATCTAGAAAATGTGTAAATACCAGAAAGGCAAGACAGGCCATGGAGAACAGGGAGCCTTGTTATGCTGATGGGCGACATGTAAACTGCCAACTGCCTCTCTGGAGGAGTACATTGTGTTCCCTAAAACAAGTAAACAACAGAGCTACAGAGCCAAGGGCACTTCCAGTCTAGGGAATATACCTTGGGAAAACTGAAAATCAATAAGACAGAGCCACTCTCAAATTTAGGGCTGCACTGCTTACAAGAACCTCAACTTGGGTACACCTTAAATATCCCAGGAAATATAAAAATGGTTCAAAAAATTGTGGTACTTATGTACGATGGAATACCCCTCAGCCACGAAATCAATGTCATAAGACCAGTGGCAGAAAAATGAGTGGATTCAGGTGCGATGATTCTAAGTGAAATAAGTCACACAGAAAAAAGAAGCTTATCATAAGATATCACTTATGAAGATCCTGTAAACATGGCTACACAAGAACTGAGTTAGGAAAGAGAACAGAGTCTCACATTTAGAAAACACTCTTATGCCTGCTTAAGGGGGAAGGAGAGGTGGGGTGATGCATAAAACCAGAGTTTGATATAAGCACAGGTACCATTCCAAAAACCAACTATGGAATAGACAAGACCTACCTATACCTTCCTCAGTGAAAGGGACTCAAAACCCCATATTTCCCGCAGAGGAATATATCTGACTGGTAAGAATCTTAAAACCTATGTAATGATATGTCTCCGTAAGGGAATCAAGTGTGTCTAGACTGGCATAAACATGGCAGCGAGAATCAGCTCAAACCCACTATAAAAAGGAATTTCAAAAACAAGATAAAAAACAGGGAAATTATTTTCAATTCCTTCAGGGTCTCTGATGAAACGTGGAATGACCCTGTCTACAATGACAGCTGGATGTGGCATAAGGCTGGACACTTGGGACTGAGAGGACTGGTGAGATTGGGTGACAAAATGCAGACCCTTTAAAGCAATAATGCATGGCACCCATTCCATGGGTCCCAACTCTCCAGTTTGAAGGGAATATTACTACAGCTCTAACATGTACGGGAAACCTAGAGAATGGACACACTGTAAATACTAAAGGTCTCAAAAACTCAACGAATAGTCCCTCTCCTGGTGCTCCGGTATGACTTTCCAACTGCTTTCCTATCAATCTCCCAACTTGGAGAGACTGCCCCTCTAACCTCTTCATTCACACAGGTTGCCAATTTGGCAGAGGATGAAAGGGAAGAGGGAAAACCAATGAGAGAGTAGCTGTTAGGCATTTGGACGGGCACATGTCACTCTGATTTCCCGGCAGGAAGAAGAATTAACCAAAGTCTCAACCTCCCACCCGGAACCAGTATAGGTCCTGAACCAAAATATTGGTCTTGCATTCAGCTCACAAAAAACGAGTTGAAAAATGGAGCTCAGCGGCAGAGTAATTCACAAACCGGCAGAGTAATCAAGGCCAACTATCGTCCAGAAATCTGTTGAGGGAAGGCAACGAAGTGGACTTGAAAGTGAGGCCGAACAGCAGGAAACAGATTTTAAGAGGTACGTTTGAATCATCTGTAAAGCACAGGAAGAGGGGCACAACTTCGACAATGATGCACTTGGCCAAATAGGGCGTATGCATTTTCTCCTGAATATATGCAGGAGAAAACGCATACGCCCTTTTTGGCAAAGCAAGCAAGCAGGCAATGCAAATCTGAACTACAAAGATGTATCACTTCCCACCAGTCAAAAGGGACATCCACAAAATGTGTAAAAACCAGAAAGGCAAGACAGGCCCTGAAGAACAGGGAGCCTTGTTATGCAGTTGGGCGGGATGTAAATTGCCAACTGCCTCACGGGTGGAGTGCATTGTGTTCCCTAAAACAAGTAAACAACAGAGCTACAGAGCCAAGGGCACTTCCAGTCTAGGGATTATACCTTGGGAAAACAGAAAATCAATAAGACAGAGGCACCCTCGAATTTAGGGCTGCACTGCTTACAAGAACCTCAACTTGGGTACACCTGAAATATACCAGGAAATATAAAAATGGTTCAAATCATTGTGGTAATTACGTACGATGGAATATCCCTCAGCCATGAAATCAATGTCATAAGATTAGTAGCAGCAAAATGAGTGGATTCAGGTACGATGATTCTAAGTGAAATAAGTCACACAGAAAAAGAAGTTTATCATAAGATATCACCTATGAAGATCCTGTACACATGGCTACACATGAACTGAGTTAGGAAAGAGAACAGAGTCTCACATTTAGAAAACACACTTATTCCTGCTTAAGGGGGAAGGAGACGTGGGGTGATGCATAAAACCAGAGTTTGATATAAGCACAGGTACTGTTCCAAAAACCAACTATGGAATAGACAAGACCTACCTATACCTTCCTCAGTGAAAGGGACTCAAAACCCCATATTTCCCGCAGAGGAATATATCTGACTAGTAAGAATCTTAAAACCTATGTATTGATATGTCTCAGTAAGGGAATAAAGTGTGTCTAGACTGGCATAAACATGGCAGCGAGAATCAGCTCAAACCCACTATAAAAAGGAATTTCAAAAACAATACAATAAAACAGGGAAATTCTTTACAATTCCTTCAGGGTCTCTGATCAAACGTGGAATGACCCTGTCTACAATGACAGCTGGATGTGGCATAAGGCTGGACACTTGGGACTTAGGGGATTGTTGAGATTGGGTGAGCAACTGCAGACACTTTAAATCAATAATGCATGGCACCTATCCCATGGGTCCCAACTCTCCAGGTTGAAGGGAATATTAATACAGCTCTAACATGTACGGGAAACCTAGAGAATGGACACACTGTGAATAGGAAAGGTCTCTAAAACTCAATGAATAGTCCCTCTCCTGGTGCTCCGGTTTGAATTTCCAACTGATTTACTATCAATCTCCCAACTTGGAGAGACAGCCCCTTTAACCTCCTGGTTCTCACAGGTGTCCAATTTGGCAGAGGATGAAAGGGAAGAGGGAGAACCAATGAGACAGTAGCTGTTAGGCATTTGGACGGGCATATGTCACTCTAATTTCCCGGCAGGAAGAAGAATTAACCAGAGTTGCAGCCACCCACCGGGAACCAGTATAGTTCTGAACCAAAATTTTGGACATGCGTTCAGCTCACAAAAAACGAGTTGAGAAATGGTGCTCAAGGGCACAGCAATTCACAAACTGGCAGAGTAAAAAAGGACAACTATCATCCAAAAATCTGTTGAGGGAAGGCAACGTGGCAGACATGAAAGCGAGACAGAATAGCAGGAAACAGATTTCAAGAGGTACGTTGGAATCACCTGTAAAGCACAGGAAGAGGGGCACAACTTCGACAATGATGCAATTGGCCAAAAAGGGCGTATGCATTTTCTCCTGAATATTTGCAGGAGAAAAGGAATATGCCCATCTTGATCAAGCAAGCAAGCGGGCAAAGCAAATCTGCACTACAAAGAAGTATCCCTTCCCGCCGGTCAAAAGGGACATCCACAAAATGTGTAAATACCAGAAAGGCAAGACAGGCCCTGGAGAACAGGGAGCCTTGTTATGCTGATGGGCGGGATGTAAATTGTCAACTGACTCACTGGAGGAGTGCACTGTGTTCCCTAAAACAAGTAAACAACAGAGCTACAGAGCCAAGGGCACTTCCAGTCTTGGGAATATACCTTGGGGAAACTGAAAATCAATAAGACAGAGCCACCCCAAAATTTAGGGCTGCACTGCTTACAAGAACCTCAACTTGGGTACACCTGAAATATCCCAGGAAATATAAAAATGGTTCAAAAAATTGTGGTACTTATGTACGATGGAATATCCCTCAGCGACGAAATCAATGTCATAAGACCAGTAGCAGAAAAATGAGTGGATTCAGGTGCGATGATTCTAAGTGAAATAAGTCACACAGAAAAAGAAGCTTGTCATAAGATATCACTTATGAAGATCCTGTAAACATGGCTACACATGAACTGAGTCAGGAAAGAGAAGAGAGTCTCACATTTAGAAAACACACTTATGCCTGCTTAAGGGGGAAGGAGAGGTGGGGTGATCCATAAAACCAGAGTTTGATATAAGCAAAGGTACCGTTCCAAAAACCAACTATGGATTAGACAAGACCTACCTATACATTCCGCAGTGAAAGGGACTGAAAACCCCATATTTCCCGTAGAGGAATATATCTGACTAGTAAGAATCTTAAAACCTATGTAATGATATGTCTCCGTAAGGGAATCAAGTGTGTCTAGACTGGCAGAAACATGGCAGCGAGAATCAGCTCAAACCCACTATAAAAAGGAATTTCAAAAACAAAACAAAAAAACAGGGAAATTCTTTTCAATTCCTTCAGGGTCTCTGATGAAACCTGGAATGACCCTGTCTACAATGACATCTGGATGGGGCATAAGGCTGGACACTTGGTACTGAGAGGATTGGTGAGATTGGGTGAGCAAATGCAGACCCTTTAAAGCAATAATGCATGGCACCCATTCCATGGGTCCCAACTCTCCAGGTTTAAGGGAATATTACTAAAGCTATAACATGTACGGGAAACCTAGAGAATGGACACACTGTGAATATGAAAAGTCTCTAAAACTCCACGAATAGTCCCTCTCCTGGTGCTCCGATTTAACTTTCCAACTGCTTTACTATCAATCTCCCAACTTGGAGAGACAGCCCCTTCAACCTCCTGGTTCTCACAGGTTGCCAATTTGGCAGAGGATGAAAGGGAAGAGGGAGAACCAATGAGAGAGTAGCTGTTAGGCATTTGGACGGGCATATGTCACTCTAATTTCCCGAAAGGTAGAAGAATTAACCAAAGTTGCAGCCACCCACCGGGAACCAGTATAGGTCCTGAACCAAAATTGTGGACAGGCGTTCAGCTCAGAAAAAACGGGTTGAAAAATGGAGCTCAAGGGCACAGCAATTCACAAACTGGCATAGTAATAAAGGACAACTATCATCCAAAAATCTGTTGAGGGAAGGCAACGAGGCGGACTTGAAAGCGAGGCAGAATAGCAGGAAACAGATTTCAAGAGGTACGTTGGAATCACCTGTAAAGCACAGGATGAGGGGCACAACTTGGACAATGATGCACTTGGCCAAAAAGTGCGTATGCATTTTCTCCTGAATATATGCAGGAGAAAACGCATACGCCCTTTTTGGCCAAGCAAGCAAGTGGGCAATGCAAGTCTGCACTACTAATAAGTATCACTTCCCACCTGTCAAAAGGGACATCTACAAAATGTGTAAATACCAGAAAGGCAAGACAGGCCATGGAGAACAGGGAGCCTTGTTATGCTGATGGGCGACATGTAAACTGCCAACTGCCTCTCTGGAGGAGTACATTGTGTTCCCTAAAACAAGTAAACAACAGAGCTACAGAGCCAAGGGCACTTCCAGTCTAGGGAATATACCTTGGGAAAACTGAAAATCAATAAGACAGAGCCACTCTCAAATTTAGGGCTGCACTGCTTACAAGAACCTCAACTTGGGTACACCTTAAATATCCCAGGAAATATAAAAATGGTTCAAAAAATTGTGGTACTTATGTACGATGGAATACCCCTCAGCCAGGAAATCAATGTCATAAGACCAGTGGCAGAAAAATGAGTGGATTCAGGTGCGATGATTCTAAGTGAAATAAGTCACACAGAAAAAGAAGCTTATCATAAGATATCACTTATGAAGATCCTGTAAACATGGCTACACAAGAACTGAGTTAGGAAAGAGAACAGAGTCTCACATTTAGAAAACACTCTTATGCCTGCTTAAGGGGGAAGGAGAGGTGGGGTGATGCATAAAACCAGAGTTTGATATAAGCACAGGTACCATTCCAAAAACCAACTATGGAATAGACAAGACCTACCTATACCTTCCTCAGTGAAAGGGACTCAAAACCCCATATTTCCCGCAGAGGAATATATCTGACTGGTAAGAATCTTAAAACCTATGTAATGATATGTCTCCGTAAGGGAATCAAGTGTGTCTAGACTGGCATAAACATGGCAGCGAGAATCAGCTCAAACCCACTATAAAAAGGAATTTCAAAAACAAAATAAAAAACAGGGAAATTATTTTCAATTCCTTCAGGGTCTCTGATGAAACGTGGAATGACCCTGTCTACAATGACAGCTGGATGTGGCATAAGGCTGGACACTTGGGACTGAGAGGATTGGTGAGATTGGGTGACAAAATGCAGACCCTTTAAAGCAATAATGCATGGCACCCATTCCATGGGTCCCAACTCTCCAGTTTGAAGGGAATATTACTACAGCTCTAACATGTACGGGAAACCTAGAGAATGGACACACTGTAAATACTAAAGGTCTCAAAAACTCAACGAATAGTCCCTCTCCTGGTGCTCCGGTATGACTTTCCAACTGCTTTCCTATCAATCTCCCAACTTGGAGAGACTGCCCCTCTAACCTCTTCATTCACACAGGTTGCCAATTTGGCAGAGGATGAAAGGGAAGAGGGAGAACCAATGAGAGAGTAGCTGTTAGGCATTTGGACGGGCACATGTCACTCTGATTTCCCGGCAGGAAGAAGAATTAACCAAAGTCTCAACCACCAACCCGGAACCAGTATAGGTCCTGAACCAAAATATTGGTCTTGCATTCAGCTCACAAAAAACGAGTTGAAAAATGGAGCTCAGCGGCAGAGTAATTCACAAACCGGCAGAGTAATCAAGGCCAACTATCGTCCAGAAATCTGTTGAGGGAAGGCAACGAAGTGGACTTGAAAGTGAGGCCAAACAGCAGGAAACAGATTTTAAGAGGTACGTTTGAATCGTCTGTAAAGCACAGGAAGAGGGGCACAACTTCGACAATGATGCACTTGGCCAAATAGGGCGTATGCATTTTCTCCTGAATATATGCAGGAGAAAACGCATACGCCCTTTTTGGCAAAGCAAGCAAGCAGGCAATGCAAATCTGAACTACAAAGATGTATCACTTCCCACCAGTCAAAAGGGACATCCACAAAATGTGTAAAAACCAGAAAGGCAAGACAGGCCCTGAAGAACAGGGAGCCTTGTTATGCAGTTGGGCGGGATGTAAATTGCCAACTGCCTCACGGGTGGAGTGCATTGTGTTCCCTAAAACAAGTAAACAACAGAGCTACAGAGCCAAGGGCACTTCCAGTCTAGGGATTATACCTTGGGAAAACAGAAAATCAATAAGACAGAGGCACCCTCGAATTTAGGGCTGCACTGCTTACAAGAACCTCAACTTGGGTACACCTGAAATATACCAGGAAATATAAAAATGGTTCAAATCATTGTGGTAATTACGTACGATGGAATATCCCTCAGCCATGAAATCAATGTCATAAGATTAGTAGCAGCAAAATGAGTGGATTCAGGTACGATGATTCTAAGTGAAATAAGTCACACAGAAAAAGAAGTTTATCATAAGATATCACCTATGAAGATCCTGTACACATGGCTACACATGAACTGAGTTAGGAAAGAGAACAGAGTCTCACATTTAGAAAACACACTTATTCCTGCTTAAGGGGGAAGGAGACGTGGGGTGATGCATAAAACCAGAGTTTGATATAAGCACAGGGACTGTTCCAAAAACCAACTATGGAATAGACAAGACCTACCTATACCTTCCTCAGTGAAAGGGACTCAAAACCCCATATTTCCAGCAGAGGAATATATCTGACTAGTAAGAATCTTAACACCTATGTATTGATATGTCTCAGTAAGGGAATAAAGTGCGTCTAGACTGGCATAAACATGGCAGCGAGAATCAGCTCAAACCCACTATAAAAAGGAATTTCAAAAACAATACAATAAAACAGGGAAATTCTTTACAATTCCTTCAGGGTCTCTGATCAAACGTGGAATGACCCTGTCTACAATGACAGCTGGATGTGGCATAAGGCTGGACACTTGGGACTTAGGGGATTGTTGAGATTGGGTGAGCAACTGCAGACACTTTAAATCAATAATGCATGGCACCTATCCCATGGGTCCCAACTCTCCAGGTTGAAGGGAATATTAATACAGCTCTAACATGTACGGGAAACCTAGAGAATGGACACACTGTGAATAGGAAAGGTCTCTAAAACTCAATGAATAGTCCCTCTCCTGGTGCTCCGGTTTGACTTTCCAACTGATTTACTATCAATCTCCCAACTTGGAGAGAGAGCCCCTTTAACCTCCTGGTTCTCACAGGTGTCCAATTTGGCAGAGGATGAAAGGGAAGAGGGAGAACCAATGAGACAGTAGCTGTTAGGCATTTGGACGGGCATATGTCACTCTAATTTCCCGGCAGGAAGAAGAATTAACCAGAGTTGCAGCCACCCACTGGGAACCAGTATAGTTCTGAACCAAAATTTTGGACATGCGTTCAGCTCACAAAAAACGAGTTGAGAAATGGTGCTCAAGGGCACAGCAATTCACAAACTGGCAGAGTAAAAAAGGACAACTATCATCCAAAAATCTGTTGAGGGAAGGCAACGTGTCAGACTTGAAAGTGAGACAGAATAGCAGGAAACAGATTTCAAGAGGTACGTTGGAATCACCTGTAAAGCACAGGAAGAGGGGCACAACTTCGACAATGATGCAATTGGCCAAAAAGGGCGTATGCATTTTCTCCTGAATATATGCAGGAGAAAACGAATATGCCCAGCTTGATCAAGCAAGCAAGCGGGCAATGCAAATCTGCACTACAAAGAAGTATCCCTTCCCGCCGGTCAAAAGGGACATCCACAAAATGTGTAAATACCAGAAAGGCAAGACAGGCCCTGGAGAACAGGGAGCCTTGTTATGCTGATGGGCGGGATGTAAATTGTCAACTGACTCACTGGAGGAGTGCATTGTGTTCCCTAAAAGAAGTAAACAACAGAGCTACAGAGCCAAGGCCACTTCCAGTCTAGGGAATATACCTTGGGAAAACTGATAATCAATAAGACAGAGCCACCCCAAAATTTAGGGCTGCACTGCTTACAAGAACCTGAACTTTGGTACACCTTAAATATCCCAGGAAATATAAAAATGGTTCAAAAAATTGTGGTACTTACATACGATGGAATATCCCTCAGCCATGAACTCAATGCCATAAGACCAGTAGCAGCAAAATAAGTGGATTCAGGTATGATGATTCTAAGTGAAATAAGTCACACAGAAAAAGAAACTTATCATAAGATATCACTTATGAAGATCCTGTAAACATGGCTACATATGAACTGAGTTAGGAAAGAGAAGAGACTCTCACATTTAGAAAACACTCTTATGCCTGCTTCAGGGGGAAGGAGATGTGGGGTGATGCATAAAACCAGAGTTTGATATAAGCACAGGTACCGTTCCAAAAACCAACTATGGAGTAGACAAGACCTACCTATACCTTCCGCAGTGAAAGGTACTCAAAACCCCATGTTTCCCGTAGAGGAATATATCTGACTAGTAAGAATCTTAAAACCTATGTATAGATATGTCTCCGTAAGGGAATCAAGTGTGTCTAGACTGGCATAAACTTGGCAGCGAGAATCAGCTCAAACCCACTATAAAAAGGAGTTTCAAAAACAAAACAAAAAAACAGGGAAATTCTTTTCAATTCCTTCAGGGTCTCTGATGAAACCTGGAATGACCCTGTCTACAATGACAGCTGGATTTGGCATAAGGCTGGACACTTGGGACTGAGAGGATTGGTGAGATTGGGTGAGCAAATGCAGACCCTTTAAAGCAATAATGCATGGCACCCATTCCATGGGTCCCAACTCTCCAGGTTGAAGGGAATTTTACTACAGCTATAACATGTACGGGAAACCTAGAGAATGGACACACTGTGAATATGAAACGTCTCTAAAACTCCACGAATAGTCCCTCTCCTGGTGCTCCGATTTAACTTTCCAACTGCTTTACTATCAATCTCCCAACTCGGAGAGACAGCCCCTTCAACCTCCTGGTTCTCACAGGTTGCCAATTTGGCAGAGGATGAAAGGGAAGAGGGAGAACCAATGAGAGAGTAGCTGTTAGGCATTTGGAGGGACATATGTCACTCTAATTTCCCGAATGTTAGAAGAATTAACCAAAGTTGCAGCCACCCACCGGGAACCAGTATAGGTCCTGAACCAAAATTTTGGACATGTGTTCAGCTCAGAAAAAACGAGTTGAGAAATGGAGCTCAAGGGCACAGCAATTCACAAACTGGCATAGTAATAAAGGACAACTATCATCCAAAAATCTGTTGAGGGAAGGCAACGAGGCGGACTTGAAAGCGAGGCAGAATAGCAGGAAACAGATTTCAAGAGGTACGTTGGAATCACCTGTAAAGCACAGGATGAGGGGCACAACTTCGACAATGATGCACTTGGCCAAATAGGGCGTATGCATTTTCTCCTGAATATATGCAGGAGAAAACGCATATGCCCATTTTGGCCAAGCAAGCAAGCGGGCAATGCAAGTCTGCACTACAAAGAAGTATCACTTCCCACCCGTCAAAAGGGACATCCACAAAATGTGTAAATACCAGAAAGGCAAGACAGGCCCTGGAGAACAGGGAGCCTTGTTATGCTGATGGGTGATATGTAAACTGCCAACTGCCTCTCTGGAGGAGTGCACTGTGTTCCCTAAAACAAGTAAACAACAGAGCTACAGAGCCAAGGGCACTTCCAGTCTTGGGAATATACCTTGGGGAAACTGAAAATCAATAAGACAGAGCCACCCCAAAATTTAGGGCTGCACTGCTTACAAGAACCTCAACTTGGGTACACCTGAAATATCCCAGGAAATATAAAAATGGTTCAAAAAATTGTGGTACTTATGTACGATGGAATATCCCTCAGCGACGAAATCAATGTCATAAGACCAGTAGCAGAAAAATGAGTGGATTCAGGTGCGATGATTCTAAGTGAAATAAGTCACACAGAAAAAGAAGCTTGTCATAAGGTATCACTTATGAAGATCCTGTAAACATGGCTACACATGAACTGAGTCAGGAAAGAGAAGAGAGTCTCACATTTAGAAAACACTCTTATGCCTGCTTAAGGGGGAAGGAGAGGTGGGGTGATCCATAAAACCAGAGTTTGATATAAGCAAAGGTACCGTTCCAAAAACCAACTATGGATTAGACAAGACCTACCTATACATTCCGCAGTGAAAGGGACTCAAAACCCCATATTTCCCGTAGAGGAATATATCTGACTAGTAAGAATCTTAAAACCTATGTATAGATATGTCTCCGTAAGGGAATCAAGTGTGTCTAGACTGGCAGAAACATGGCAGCGAGAATCAGCTCAAACCCACTATAAAAAGGAATTTCAAAAACAAAACAAAAAAACAGGGAAATTCTTTTCAATTCCTTCAGGGTCTCTGATGAAACCTGGAATGACCCTGTCTACAATGACATCTGGATGGGGCATAAGGCTGGACACTTGGTACTGAGAGGATTGGTGAGATTGGGTGAGCAAATGCAGACCCTTTAAAGCAATAATGCATGGCACCCATTCCATGGGTCCCAACTCTCCAGGTTTAAGGGAATATTACTAAAGCTATAACATGTACGGGAAACCTAGAAAATGGACACACTGTGAATATGAAAAGTCTCTAAAACTCCACGAATAGTCCCTCTCCTGGTGCTCCGATTTAACTTTCCAACTGCTTTACTATCAATCTCCCAACTCGGAGAGACAGCCCCTTCAACCTCCTGGTTCTCACAGGTTGCCAATTTGGCAGAGGATGAAAGGGAAGAGGGAGAACCAATGAGAGAGTAGCTGTTAGGCATTTGGACGGGCATATGTCACTCTAATTTCCCGAAAGGTAGAAGAATTAACCAAAGTTGCAGCCACCCACCGGGAACTAGTATAGGTCCTGAACCAAAATTGTGGACAGGCGTTCAGCTCAGAAAAAACGGGTTGAAAAATGGAGCTCAAGGGCACAGCAATTCACAAACTGGCATAGTAATAAAGGACAACTATCATCCAAAAATCTGTTGAGGGAAGGCAACGAGGCGGACTTGAAAGCGAGGCAGAATAGCGGGAAACAGATTTCAAGAGGTACGTTGGAATCACCTGTAAAGCACAGGATGAGGGGCACAACTTGGACAATGATGCACTTGGCCAAAAAGTGCGTATGCATTTTCTCCTGAATATATGCAGGAGAAAACGCATACGCCCTTTTTGGCCAAGCAAGCAAGTGGGCAATGCAAGTCTGCACTACTAATAAGTATCACTTCCCACCCGTCAAAATGGACATCTACAAAATGTGTAAATACCAGAAAGGCAAGACAGGCCATGGAGAACAGGGAGCCTTGTTATGCTGATGGGCGACATGTAAACTGCCAACTGCCTCTCTGGAGGAGTACATTGTGTTCCCTAAAACAAGTAAACAACAGAGCTACAGAGCCAAGGGCACTTCCAGTCTAGGGAATATACCTTGGGAAAACTGAAAATCAATAAGACAGAGCCACTCTCAAATTTAGGGCTGCACTGCTTACAAGAACCTCAACTTGGGTACACTTTAAATATCCCAGGAAATATAAAAATGGTTCAAAAAATTGTGGTACTTATGTACGATGGAATACCCCTCAGCCACGAAATCAATGTCTTAAGACCAGTGGCAGAAAAATGAGTGGATTCAGGTGCGATGATTCTAAGTGAAATAAGTCACACAGAAAAAGAAGCTTATCATAAGATATCACTTATGAAGATCCTGTAAACATGGCTACACAAGAACTGAGTTAGGAAAGAGAACAGAGTCTCACATTTAGAAAACACTCTTATGCCTGCTTAAGGGGGAAGGAGAGGTGGGGTGATGCATAAAACCAGAGTTTGATATAAGCACAGGTACCATTCCAAAAACCAACTATGGAATAGACAAGACCTACCTATACCTTCCTCAGTGAAAGGGACTCAAAACCCCATATTTCCTGCAGAGGAATATATCTGACTGGTAAGAATCTTAAAACCTATGTAATGATATGTCTCCGTAAGGGAATCAAGTGTGTCTAGACTGGCATAAACATGGCAGCGAGAATCAGCTCAAACCCACTATAAAAAGGAATTTCAAAAACAAAATAAAAAACAGGGAAATTATTTTCAATTCCTTCAGGGTCTCTGATGAAACGTGGAATGACCCTGTCTACAATGACAGCTGGATGTGGCATAAGGCTGGACACTTGGGACTGAGAGGATTGGTGAGATTGGGTGACAAAATGCAGACCCTTTAAAGCAATAATGCATGGCACCCATTCCATGGGTCCCAACTCTCCAGTTTGAAGGGAATATTACTACAGCTCTAACATGTACGGGAAACCTAGAGAATGGACACACTGTAAATACTAAAGGTCTCAAAAACTCAACGAATAGTCCCTCTCCTGGTGCTCCGGTATGACTTTCCAACTGCTTTCCTATCAATCTCACAACTTGGAGAGACTGCCCCTCTAACCTCTTCATTCACACAGGTTGCCAATTTGGCAGAGGATGAAAGGGAAGAGGGAGAACCAATGAGAGAGTAGCTGTTAGGCATTTGGACGGGCACATGTCACTCTGATTTCCCGGCAGGAAGAAGAATTAACCAAAGTCTCAACCACCCACCCGGAACCAGTATAGGTCCTGAACCAAAATATTGGTCTTGCATTCAGCTCACAAAAAACGAGTTGAAAAATAGAGCTCAGCGGCAGAGTAATTCACAAACCGGCAGAGTAATCAAGGCCAACTATCGTCCAGAAATCTGTTGAGGGAAGGCAACGAAGTGGACTTGAAAGTGAGGCCGAACAGCAGGAAACAGATTTTAAGAGGTACGTTTGAATCGTCTGTAAAGCACAGGAAGAGGGGCACAACTTCGACAATGATGCACTTGGCCAAATAGGGCGTATGCATTTTCTCCTGAATATATGCAGGAGAAAACGCATACGCCCTTTTTGGCAAAGCAAGCAAGCAGGCAATGCAAATCTGAACTACAAAGATGTATCACTTCCCACCAGTCAAAAGGGACATCCACAAAATGTGTAAAAACCAGAAAGGCAAGACAGGCCCTGAAGAACAGGGAGCCTTGTTATGCAGTTAGGCGGGATGTAAATTGCCAACTGCCTCACGGGTGGAGTGCATTGTGTTCCCTAAAACAAGTAAACAACAGAGCTACAGAGCCAAGGGCACTTCCAGTCTAGGGATTATACCTTGGGAAAACAGAAAATCAATAAGACAGAGGCACCCTCGAATTTAGGGCTGCACTGCTTACAAGAACCTCAACTTGGGTACACCTGAAATATACCAGGAAATATAAAAATGGTTCAAATCATTGTGGTAATTACGTACGATGGAATATCCCTCAGCCATGAAATCAATGTCATAAGATTAGTAGCAGCAAAATGAGTGGATTCAGGTACGATGATTCTAAGTGAAATAAGTCACACAGAAAAAGAAGTTTATCATAAGATATCACCTATGAAGATCCTGTACACATGGCTACACATGAACTGAGTTAGGAAAGAGAACAGAGTCTCACATTTAGAAAACACACTTATTCCTGCTTAAGGGGGAAGGAGACGTGGGGTGATGCATAAAACCAGAGTTTGATATAAGCACAGGGACTGTTCCAAAAACCAACTATGGAATAGACAAGACCTACCTATACCTTCCTCAGTGAAAGGGACTCAAAACCCCATATTTCCCGCAGAGGAATATATCTGACTAGTAAGAATCTTAAAACCTATGTATTGATATGTCTCAGTAAGGGAATAAAGTGTGTCTAGACTGGCATAAACATGGCAGCGAGAATCAGCTCAAACCCACTATAAAAAGGAATTTCAAAAACAATACAATAAAACAGGGAAATTCTTTACAATTCCTTCAGGGTCTCTGATCAAACGTGGAATGACCCTGTCTACAATGACAGCTGGATGTGGCATAAGGCTGGACACTTGGGACTTAGGGGATTGTTGAGATTGGGTGAGCAACTGCAGACACTTTAAATCAATAATGCATGGCACCTATCCCATGGGTCCCAACTCTCCAGGTTGAAGGGAATATTAATACAGGTCTAACATGTACGGGAAACCTAGAGAATGGACACACTGTGAATAGGAAAGGTCTCTAAAACTCAATGAATAGTCCCTCTCCTGGTGCTCCGGTTTGACTTTCCAACTGATTTACTATCAATCTCCCAACTTGGAGAGAGAGCCCCTTTAACCTCCTGGATCTCACAGGTGTCCAATTTGGCAGAGGATGAAAGGGAAGAGGGAGAACCAATGAGAGAGTAGCTGTTAGGCATTTGGACGGGCATATGTCACTCTAATTTCCCGGCAGGAAGAAGAATTAACCAGAGTTGCAGCCACCCACCGGGAACCAGTATAGTTCTGAACCAAAAGTTTGGACATGCGTTCAGCTCACAAAAAACGAGTTGAGAAATGGTGCTCAAGGGCACAGCAATTCACAAACTGGCAGAGTAAAAAAGGACAACTATCATCCAAAAATCTGTTGAGGGAAGGCAACGTGGCAGACTTGAAAGCGAGACAGAATAGCAGGAAACAGATTTCAAGAGGTACGTTGGAATCACCTGTAAAGCACAGGAAGAGGGGCACAACTTCGACAATGATGCAATTGGCCAAAAAGGGCGTATGCATTTTCTCCTGAATATATGCAGGAGAAAACGAATATGCCCATCTTGATCAAGCAAGCAAGCGGGCAATGCAAATCTGCACTACAAAGAAGTATCCCTTCCCGCCAGTCAAAAGGGATATCCACAAAATGTGTAAATACCAGAAAGGCAAGACAGGCCCTGGAGAACAGGGAGCCTTGTTATGCTGATGGGCGGGATGTAAATTGTCAACTGACTCACTGGAGGAGTGCATTGTGTTCCCTAAAAGAAGTAAACAACAGAGCTACAGAGCCAAGGGCACTTCCAGTCTAGGGAATATACCTTGGGAAAACTGAAAATCAATAAGACAGAGCCACCCCAAAATTTAGGGCTGCACTGCTTACAAGAACCTGAACTTGGGTACACATTAAATATCCCAGGAAATATAAAAATGGTTCAAAAAATTGTGGTACTTACATACGATGGAATATCCCTCAGCCATGAAATCAATGCCATAAGACCAGTAGCAGCAAAATGAGTGGATTCAGGTATGATGATTCTAAGTGAAATAAGTCACACAGAAAAAGAAACTTATCATAAGATATCACTTATGAAGATCCTGTAAACATGGCTACACATGAACTGAGTTAGGAAAGAGAAGAGACTCTCACATTTAGAAAACACTCTTATGCCTGCTTAAGGGGGAAGGAGATGTGGGGTGATGCATTAAACCAGAGTTTGATATAAGCACAGGTACCGTTCCAAAAACCAACTATGGAGTAGACAAGACCTACCTATACATTCCGCAGTAAAAGGGACTCAAAATCCCATATTTCCCATAGAGGAATATATCTGACTAGTAAGAATCTTAAAACCTATGTATAGATATGTCTCCGTAAGGGAATCAAGTGTGTCTAGACTGGCATAAACATGGCAGCGAGAATCAGCTCAAACCCACTATAAAAAGGAGTTTCAAAAACAAAACAAAAAAACAGGGAAATTCTTTTCAATTCCTTCAGGGTCTCTGATGAAACCTGGAATGACCCTGTCTACAATGACAGCTGGATTTGGCATAAGGCTGGACACTTGGGACTGAGAGGATTGGTGAGATTGGGTGAGCAAATGCAGACCCTTTAAAGCAATAATGCATGGCACCCATTCCATGGGTCCCAACTCTCCAGGTTGAAGGGAATTTTACTACAGCTATAACATGTACGGGAAACCTAGAGAATGGACACACTGTGAATATGAAAGGTCTCTAAAACTCCACGAATAGTCCCTCTCCTGGTGCTCCGATTTAACTTTCCAACTGCTTTACTATCAATCTCCCAACTTGGAGAGACAGCCCCTTCAACCTCCTGGTTCTCACAGGTTGCCAATTTGGCAGAGGATGAAAGGGAAGAGGGAGAACCAATGAGAGAGTAGCTGTTAGGCATTTGGACGGACATATGTCACTCTAATTTCCCGAAAGTTAGAAGAATTAACCAAAGTTGCAGCCACCCACCGGGAACCAGTATAGGTCCTGAACCAAAATTTTGGACATGTGTTCAGCTCAGAAAAAACGAGTTGAGAAATGGAGCTCAAGGGCACAGCCATTCACAAACTGGCATAGTAATAAAGGACAACTATCATCCAAAAATCTGTTGAGGGAAGGCAACGAGGCGGACTTGAAAGCGAGGCAGAATAGCAGGAAACAGATTTCAAGAGGTACGTTGGAATCACCTGTAAAGCACAGGATGAGGGGCACAACTTCGACAATGATGCACTTGGCCAAAAAGTGTGTATGCATTTTCTCCTGAATATATACAGGAGAAAACGCATACGCCCATTTTGGCCAAGCAAGCAAGCGGGCAATGCAAGTCTGCACTACAAAGAAGTATCACTTCCCACCCGTCAAAAGGGACATCCACAAAATGTGTAAATACCAAAAAGGCAAGACAGGCCCTGGAGAACAGGGAGCCTTGTTATGCTGATGGGTGATATGTAAACTGCCAACTGCCTCTCTGGAGGAGTGCACTGTGTTCCCTAAAACAAGTAAACAACAGAGCTACAGAGCCAAGGGCACTTCCAGTCTTGGGAATATACCTTGGGGAAACTGAAAATCAATAAGACAGAGCCACCCCAAAATTTAGGGCTGCACTGCTTACAAGAACCTCAACTTGGGTACACCTGAAATATCCCAGGAAATATAAAAATGGTTCAAAAAATTGTGGTACTTATGTACGATGGAATATCCCTCAGCGACGAAATCAATGTCATAAGACCAGTAGCAGAAAAATGAGTGGATTCAGGTGCGATGATTCTAAGTGAAATAAGTCACACAGAAAAAGAAGCTTGTCATAAGATATCACTTATGAAGATCCTGTAAACATGGCTACACATGAACTGAGTCAGGAAAGAGAAGAGAGTCTCACATTTAGAAAACACTCTTATGCCTGCTTAAGGGGGAAGGAGAGGTGGGGTGATCCATAAAACCAGAGTTTGATATAAGCAAAGGTACCGTTCCAAAAACCAACTATGGATTAGACAAGACCTACCTATACATTCCGCAGTGAAAGGGACTCAAAACCCCATATTTCCCGTAGAGGAATATATCTGACTAGTAAGAATCTTAAAACCTATGTATAGATATGTCTCCGTAAGGGAATCAAGTGTGTCTAGACTGGCAGAAACATGGCAGCGAGAATCAGCTCAAACCCACTATAAAAAGGAATTTCAAAAACAAAACAAAAAAACAGGGAAATTCTTTTCAATTCCTTCAGGGTCTCTGATGAAACCTGGAATGACCCTGTCTACAATGACATCTGGATGGGGCATAAGGCTGGACACTTGGTACTGAGAGGATTGGTGAGATTGGGTGAGCAAATGCAGACCCTTTAAAGCAATAATGCATGGCACCCATTCCATGGGTCCCAACTCTCCAGGTTTAAGGGAATATGACTAAAGCTATAACATGTACGGGAAACCTAGAGAATGGACACACTGTGAATATGAAAAGTCTCTAAAACTCCACGAATAGTCCCTCTCCTGGTGCTCCGATTTAACTTTCCAACTGCTTTACTATCAATCTCCCAACTCGGAGAGACAGCCCCTTCAACCTCCTGGTTCTCACAGGTTGCCAATTTGGCAGAGGATGAAAGGGAAGAGGGAGAACCAATGAGAGAGTAGCTGTTAGGCATTTGGACGGGCATATGTCACTCTAATTTCCCGAAAGGTAGAAGAATTAACCAAAGTTGCAGCCACCCACCGGGAACCAGTATAGGTCCTGAACCAAAATTGTGGACAGGCGTTCAGCTCAGAAAAAACGGGTTGAAAAATGGAGCTCAAGGGCACAGCAATTCACAAACTGGCATAGTAATAAAGGACAACTATCATCCAAAAATCTGTTGAGGGAAGGCAACGAGGCGGACTTGAATGCGAGGCAGAATAGCAGGAAACAGATTTCAAGAGGTACGTTGGAATCACCTGTAAAGCACAGGATGAGGGGCACAACTTGGACAATGATGCACTTGGCCAAAAAGTGCGTATGCATTTTCTCCTGAATATATGCAGGAGAAAACGCATACGCCCTTTTTGGCCAAGCAAGCAAGTGGGCAATGCAAGTCTGCACTACTAATAAGTATCACTTCCCACCCGTCAAAATGGACATCTACAAAATGTGTAAATACCAGAAAGGCAAGACAGGCCATGGAGAACAGGGAGCCTTGTTATGCTGATGGGCGACATGTAAACTGCCAACTGCCTCTCTGGAGGAGTACATTGTGTTCCCTAAAACAAGTAAACAACAGAGCTACAGAGCCAAGGGCACTTCCAGTCTAGGGAATATACCTTGGGAAAACTGAAAATCAATAAGACAGAGCCACTCTCAAATTTAGGGCTGCACTGCTTACAAGAACCTCAACTTGGGTACACCTTAAATATCCCAGGAAATATAAAAATGGTTCAAAAAATTGTGGTACTTATGTACGATGGAATACCCCTCAGCCACGAAATCAATGTCATAAGACCAGTGGCAGAAAAATGAGTGGATTCAGGTGCGATGATTCTAAGTGAAATAAGTCACACAGAAAAAGAAGCTTATCATAAGATATCACTTATGAAGATCCTGTAAACATGGCTACACAAGAACTGAGTTAGGAAAGAGAACAGAGTCTCACATTTAGAAAACACTCTTATGCCTGCTTAAGGGGGAAGGAGAGGTGGGGTGATGCATAAAACCAGAGTTTGATATAAGCACAGGTACCATTCCAAAAACCAACTATGGAATAGACAAGACCTACCTATACCTTCCTCAGTGAAAGGGACTCAAAACCCCATATTTCCCGCAGAGGAATATATCTGACTGGTAAGAATCTTAAAACCTATGTAATGATATGTCTCCGTAAGGGAATCAAGTGTGTCTAGACTGGCATAAACATGGCAGCGAGAATCAGCTCAAACCCACTATAAAAAGGAATTTCAAAAACAAAATAAAAAACAGGGAAATTATTTTCAATTCCTTCAGGGTCTCTGATGAAACGTGGAATGACCCTGTCTACAATGACAGCTGGATGTGGCATAAGGCTGGACACTTGGGACTGAGAGGATTGGTGAGATTGGGTGACAAAATGCAGACCCTTTAAAGCAATAATGCATGGCACCCATTCCATGGGTCCCAACTCTCCAGTTTGAAGGGAATATTACTACAGCTCTAACATGTACGGGAAACCTAGAGAATGGACACACTGTAAATACTAAAGGTCTCAAAAACTCAACGAATAGTCCCTCTCCTGGTGCTCCGGTATGACTTTTCAACTGCTTTCCTATCAATCTCCCAACTTGGAGAGACTGCCCCTCTAACCTCTTCATTCACACAGGTTGCCAATTTGGCAGAGGATGAAAGGGAAGAGGGAGAACCAATGAGAGAGTAGCTGTTAGGCATTTGGACGGGCACATGTCACTCTGATTTCCCGGCAGGAAGAAGAATTAACCAAAGTCTCAACCACCCACCCGGAACCAGTATAGGTCCTGAACCAAAATATTGGTCTTGCATTCAGCTCACAAAAAACGAGTTGAAAAATGGAGCTCAGCGGCAGAGTAATTCACAAACCGGCAGAGTAATCAAGGCCAACTATCGTCCAGAAATCTGTTGAGGGAAGGCAACGAAGTGGACTTGAAAGTGAGGCCGAACAGCAGGAAACAGATTTTAAGAGGTACGTTTGAATCGTCTGTAAAGCACAGGAAGATGGGCACAACTTCGACAATGATGCACTTGGCCAAATAGGGCGTATGCATTTTCTCCTGAATATATGCAGGAGAAAATGCATACGCCCTTTTTGGCAAAGCAAGCAAGCAGGCAATGCAAATCTGAACTACAAAGATGTATCACTTCCCACCAGTCAAAAGGGACATCCACAAAATGTGTAAAAACCAGAAAGGCAAGACAGGCCCTGAAGAACAGGGAGCCTTGTTATGCAGTTGGGCGGGATGTAAATTGCCAACTGCCTCACGGGTGGAGTGCATTGTGTTCCCTAAAACAAGTAAACAACAGAGCTACAGAGCCAAGGGCACTTCCAGTCTAGGGATTATACCTTGGGAAAACAGAAAATCAATAAGACAGAGGCACCCTCGAATTTAGGGCTGCACTGCTTACAAGAACCTCAACTTGGGTACACCTGAAATATACCAGGAAATATAAAAATGGTTCAAATCATTGTGGTAATTACGTACGATGGAATATCCCTCAGCCATGAAATCAATGTCATAAGATTAGTAGCAGCAAAATGAGTGGATTCAGGTACGATGATTCTAAGTGAAATAAGTCACACAGAAAAAGAAGTTTATCATAAGATATCACCTATGAAGATCCTGTACACATGGCTACACATGAACTGAATTAGGAAAGAGAACAGAGTCTCACATTTAGAAAACACACTTATTCCTGCTTAAGGGGGAAGGAGACGTGGGGTGATGCATAAAACCAGAGTTTGATATAAGCACAGGTACTGTTCCAAAAACCAACTATGGAATAGACAAGACCTACCTATACCTTCCTCAGTGAAAGGGACTCAAAACCCCATATTTCCCGCAGAGGAAAATATCTGACTAGTAAGAATCTTAAAACCTATGTATTGATATGTCTCAGTAAGGGAATAAAGTGTGTCTAGACTGGCATAAACATGGCAGCGAGAATCAGCTCAAACCCACTATAAAAAGGAATTTCAAAAACAATACAATAAAACAGGGAAATTCTTTACAATTCCTTCAGGGTCTCTGATCAAACGTGGAATGACCCTGTCTACAATGACAGCTGGATGTGGCATAAGGCTGGACACTTGGGACTTAGGGGATTGTTGAGATTGGGTGAGCAACTGCAGACACTTTAAATCAATAATGCATGGCACCTATCCCATGGGTCCCAACTCTCCAGGTTGAAGGGAATATTAATACAGGTCTAACATGTACGGGAAACCTAGAGAATGGACACACTGTGAATAGGAAAGGTCTCTAAAACTCAATGAATAGTCCCTCTCCTGGTGCTCCGGTTTGACTTTCCAACTGATTTACTATCAATCTCCCAACTTGGAGAGAGAGCCCCTTTAACCTCCTGGATCTCACAGGTGTCCAATTTGGCAGAGGATGAAAGGGAAGAGGGAGAACCAATGAGAGAGTAGCTGTTAGGCATTTGGACGGGCATATGTCACTCTAATTTCCCGGCAGGAAGAAGAATTAACCAGAGTTGCAGCCACCCACCGGGAACCAGTATAGTTCTGAACCAAAATTTTGGACATGCGTTCAGCTCACAAAAAACGAGTTGAGAAATGGTGCTCAAGGGCACAGCAATTCACAAACTGGCAGAGTAAAAAAGGACAACTATCATCCAAAAATCTGTTGAGGGAAGGCAACGTGGCAGACTTGAAAGCGAGACAGAATAGCAGGAAACAGATTTCAAGAGGTACGTTGGAATCACCTGTAAAGCACAGGAAGAGGGGCACAACTTCGACAATGATGCAATTGGCCAAAAAGGGCGTATGCATTTTCTCCTGAATATATGCAGGAGAAAACGAATATGCCCATCTTGATCAAGCAAGCAAGCGGGCAATGCAAATCTGCACTACAAAGAAGTATCCCTTCCCGCCAGTCAAAAGGGATATCCACAAAATGTGTAAATACCAGAAAGGCAAGACAGGCCCTGGAGAACAGGGAGCCTTGTTATGCTGATGGGCGGGATGTAAATTGTCAACTGACTCACTGGAGGAGTGCATTGTGTTCCCTAAAAGAAGTAAACAACAGAGCTACAGAGCCAAGGGCACTTCCAGTCTAGGGAATATACCTTGGGAAAACTGAAAATCAATAAGACAGAGCCACCCCAAAATTTAGGGCTGCACTGCTTACAAGAACCTGAACTTGGGTACACATTAAATATCCCAGGAAATATAAAAATGGTTCAAAAAATTGTGGTACTTACATACGATGGAATATCCCTCAGCCATGAAATCAATGCCATAAGACCAGTAGCAGCAAAATGAGTGGATTCAGGTATGATGATTCTAAGTGAAATAAGTCACACAGAAAAAGAAACTTATCATAAGATATCACTTATGAAGATCCTGTAAACATGGCTACACATGAACTGAGTTAGGAAAGAGAAGAGACTCTCACATTTAGAAAACACTCTTATGCCTGCTTAAGGGGGAAGGAGATGTGGGGTGATGCATTAAACCAGAGTTTGATATAAGCACAGGTACCGTTCCAAAAACCAACTATGGAGTAGACAAGACCTACCTATACATTCCGCAGTAAAAGGGACTCAAAATCCCATATTTCCCATAGAGGAATATATCTGACTAGTAAGAATCTTAAAACCTATGTATAGATATGTCTCCGTAAGGGAATCAAGTGTGTCTAGACTGGCATAAACATGGCAGCGAGAATCAGCTCAAACCCACTATAAAAAGGAGTTTCAAAAACAAAACAAAAAAACAGGGAAATTCTTTTCAATTCCTTCAGGGTCTCTGATGAAACCTGGAATGACCCTGTCTACAATGACAGCTGGATTTGGCATAAGGCTGGACACTTGGGACTGAGAGGATTGGTGAGATTGGGTGAGCAAATGCAGACCCTTTAAAGCAATAATGCATGGCACCCATTCCATGGGTCCCAACTCTCCAGGTTGAAGGGAATTTTACTACAGCTATAACATGTACGGGAAACCTAGAGAATGGACACACTGTGAATATGAAAGGTCTCTAAAACTCCACGAATAGTCCCTCTCCTGGTGCTCCGATTTAACTTTCCAACTGCTTTACTATCAATCTCCCAACTTGGAGAGACAGCCCCTTCAACCTCCTGGTTCTCACAGGTTGCCAATTTGGCAGAGGATGAAAGGGAAGAGGGAGAACCAATGAGAGAGTAGCTGTTAGGCATTTGGACGGACATATGTCACTCTAATTTCCCGAAAGTTAGAAGAATTAACCAAAGTTGCAGCCACCCACCGGGAACCAGTATAGGTCCTGAACCAAAATTTTGGACATGTGTTCAGCTCAGAAAAAACGAGTTGAGAAATGGAGCTCAAGGGCACAGCCATTCACAAACTGGCATAGTAATAAAGGACAACTATCATCCAAAAATCTGTTGAGGGAAGGCAACGAGGCGGACTTGAAAGCGAGGCAGAATAGCAGGAAACAGATTTCAAGAGGTACGTTGGAATCACCTGTAAAGCACAGGATGAGGGGCACAACTTCGACAATGATGCACTTGGCCAAAAAGTGTGTATGCATTTTCTCCTGAATATATACAGGAGAAAACGCATACGCCCATTTTGGCCAAGCAAGCAAGCGGGCAATGCAAGTCTGCACTACAAAGAAGTATCACTTCCCACCCGTCAAAAGGGACATCCACAAAATGTGTAAATACCAAAAAGGCAAGACAGGCCCTGGAGAACAGGGAGCCTTGTTATGCTGATGGGTGATATGTAAACTGCCAACTGCCTCTCTGGAGGAGTGCACTGTGTTCCCTAAAACAAGTAAACAACAGAGCTACAGAGCCAAGGGCACTTCCAGTCTTGGGAATATACCTTGGGGAAACTGAAAATCAATAAGACAGAGCCACCCCAAAATTTAGGGCTGCACTGCTTACAAGAACCTCAACTTGGGTACACCTGAAATATCCCAGGAAATATAAAAATGGTTCAAAAAATTGTGGTACTTATGTACGATGGAATATCCCTCAGCGACGAAATCAATGTCATAAGACCAGTAGCAGAAAAATGAGTGGATTCAGGTGCGATGATTCTAAGTGAAATAAGTCACACAGAAAAAGAAGCTTGTCATAAGATATCACTTATGAAGATCCTGTAAACATGGCTACACATGAACTGAGTCAGGAAAGAGAAGAGAGTCTCACATTTAGAAAACACTCTTATGCCTGCTTAAGGGGGAAGGAGAGGTGGGGTGATCCATAAAACCAGAGTTTGATATAAGCAAAGGTACCGTTCCAAAAACCAACTATGGATTAGACAAGACCTACCTATACATTCCGCAGTGAAAGGGACTCAAAACCCCATATTTCCCGTAGAGGAATATATCTGACTAGTAAGAATCTTAAAACCTATGTATAGATATGTCTCCGTAAGGGAATCAAGTGTGTCTAGACTGGCAGAAACATGGCAGCGAGAATCAGCTCAAACCCACTATAAAAAGGAATTTCAAAAACAAAACAAAAAAACAGGGAAATTCTTTTCAATTCCTTCAGGGTCTCTGATGAAACCTGGAATGACCCTGTCTACAATGACATCTGGATGGGGCATAAGGCTGGACACTTGGTACTGAGAGGATTGGTGAGATTGGGTGAGCAAATGCAGACCCTTTAAAGCAATAATGCATGGCACCCATTCCATGGGTCCCAACTCTCCAGGTTTAAGGGAATATGACTAAAGCTATAACATGTACGGGAAACCTAGAGAATGGACACACTGTGAATATGAAAAGTCTCTAAAACTCCACGAATAGTCCCTCTCCTGGTGCTCCGATTTAACTTTCCAACTGCTTTACTATCAATCTCCCAACTCGGAGAGACAGCCCCTTCAACCTCCTGGTTCTCACAGGTTGCCAATTTGGCAGAGGATGAAAGGGAAGAGGGAGAACCAATGAGAGAGTAGCTGTTAGGCATTTGGACGGGCATATGTCACTCTAATTTCCCGAAAGGTAGAAGAATTAACCAAAGTTGCAGCCACCCACCGGGAACCAGTATAGGTCCTGAACCAAAATTGTGGACAGGCGTTCAGCTCAGAAAAAACGGGTTGAAAAATGGAGCTCAAGGGCACAGCAATTCACAAACTGGCATAGTAATAAAGGACAACTATCATCCAAAAATCTGTTGAGGGAAGGCAACGAGGCGGACTTGAATGCGAGGCAGAATAGCAGGAAACAGATTTCAAGAGGTACGTTGGAATCACCTGTAAAGCACAGGATGAGGGGCACAACTTGGACAATGATGCACTTGGCCAAAAAGTGCGTATGCATTTTCTCCTGAATATATGCAGGAGAAAACGCATACGCCCTTTTTGGCCAAGCAAGCAAGTGGGCAATGCAAGTCTGCACTACTAATAAGTATCACTTCCCACCCGTCAAAATGGACATCTACAAAATGTGTAAATACCAGAAAGGCAAGACAGGCCATGGAGAACAGGGAGCCTTGTTATGCTGATGGGCGACATGTAAACTGCCAACTGCCTCTCTGGAGGAGTACATTGTGTTCCCTAAAACAAGTAAACAACAGAGCTACAGAGCCAAGGGCACTTCCAGTCTAGGGAATATACCTTGGGAAAACTGAAAATCAATAAGACAGAGCCACTCTCAAATTTAGGGCTGCACTGCTTACAAGAACCTCAACTTGGGTACACCTTAAATATCCCAGGAAATATAAAAATGGTTCAAAAAATTGTGGTACTTATGTACGATGGAATACCCCTCAGCCACGAAATCAATGTCATAAGACCAGTGGCAGAAAAATGAGTGGATTCAGGTGCGATGATTCTAAGTGAAATAAGTCACACAGAAAAAGAAGCTTATCATAAGATATCACTTATGAAGATCCTGTAAACATGGCTACACAAGAACTGAGTTAGGAAAGAGAACAGAGTCTCACATTTAGAAAACACTCTTATGCCTGCTTAAGGGGGAAGGAGAGGTGGGGTGATGCATAAAACCAGAGTTTGATATAAGCACAGGTACCATTCCAAAAACCAACTATGGAATAGACAAGACCTACCTATACCTTCCTCAGTGAAAGGGACTCAAAACCCCATATTTCCCGCAGAGGAATATATCTGACTGGTAAGAATCTTAAAACCTATGTAATGATATGTCTCCGTAAGGGAATCAAGTGTGTCTAGACTGGCATAAACATGGCAGCGAGAATCAGCTCAAACCCACTATAAAAAGGAATTTCAAAAACA
The DNA here is from genome assembly GCF_964341445.2 of Mesoplodon mirus. Taxonomy (NCBI): domain Eukaryota; kingdom Metazoa; phylum Chordata; class Mammalia; order Artiodactyla; family Ziphiidae; genus Mesoplodon; species Mesoplodon mirus. The sequence continues at coordinate 43,460 of NW_028295170.1, read as the reverse complement.
AAATAAAAAACAGGGAAATTATTTTCAATTCCTTCAGGGTCTCTGATGAAACGTGGAATGACCCTGTCTACAATGACAGCTGGATGTGGCATAAGGCTGGACACTTGGGACTGAGAGGATTGGTGAGATTGGGTGACAAAATGCAGACCCTTTAAAGCAATAATGCATGGCACCCATTCCATGGGTCCCAACTCTCCAGTTTGAAGGGAATATTACTACAGCTCTAACATGTACGGGAAACCTAGAGAATGGACACACTGTAAATACTAAAGGTCTCAAAAACTCAACGAATAGTCCCTCTCCTGGTGCTCCGGTATGACTTTTCAACTGCTTTCCTATCAATCTCCCAACTTGGAGAGACTGCCCCTCTAACCTCTTCATTCACACAGGTTGCCAATTTGGCAGAGGATGAAAGGGAAGAGGGAGAACCAATGAGAGAGTAGCTGTTAGGCATTTGGACGGGCACATGTCACTCTGATTTCCCGGCAGGAAGAAGAATTAACCAAAGTCTCAACCACCCACCCGGAACCAGTATAGGTCCTGAACCAAAATATTGGTCTTGCATTCAGCTCACAAAAAACGAGTTGAAAAATGGAGCTCAGCGGCAGAGTAATTCACAAACCGGCAGAGTAATCAAGGCCAACTATCGTCCAGAAATCTGTTGAGGGAAGGCAACGAAGTGGACTTGAAAGTGAGGCCGAACAGCAGGAAACAGATTTTAAGAGGTACGTTTGAATCGTCTGTAAAGCACAGGAAGATGGGCACAACTTCGACAATGATGCACTTGGCCAAATAGGGCGTATGCATTTTCTCCTGAATATATGCAGGAGAAAATGCATACGCCCTTTTTGGCAAAGCAAGCAAGCAGGCAATGCAAATCTGAACTACAAAGATGTATCACTTCCCACCAGTCAAAAGGGACATCCACAAAATGTGTAAAAACCAGAAAGGCAAGACAGGCCCTGAAGAACAGGGAGCCTTGTTATGCAGTTGGGCGGGATGTAAATTGCCAACTGCCTCACGGGTGGAGTGCATTGTGTTCCCTAAAACAAGTAAACAACAGAGCTACAGAGCCAAGGGCACTTCCAGTCTAGGGATTATACCTTGGGAAAACAGAAAATCAATAAGACAGAGGCACCCTCGAATTTAGGGCTGCACTGCTTACAAGAACCTCAACTTGGGTACACCTGAAATATACCAGGAAATATAAAAATGGTTCAAATCATTGTGGTAATTACGTACGATGGAATATCCCTCAGCCATGAAATCAATGTCATAAGATTAGTAGCAGCAAAATGAGTGGATTCAGGTACGATGATTCTAAGTGAAATAAGTCACACAGAAAAAGAAGTTTATCATAAGATATCACCTATGAAGATCCTGTACACATGGCTACACATGAACTGAATTAGGAAAGAGAACAGAGTCTCACATTTAGAAAACACACTTATTCCTGCTTAAGGGGGAAGGAGACGTGGGGTGATGCATAAAACCAGAGTTTGATATAAGCACAGGTACTGTTCCAAAAACCAACTATGGAATAGACAAGACCTACCTATACCTTCCTCAGTGAAAGGGACTCAAAACCCCATATTTCCCGCAGAGGAAAATATCTGACTAGTAAGAATCTTAAAACCTATGTATTGATATGTCTCAGTAAGGGAATAAAGTGTGTCTAGACTGGCATAAACATGGCAGCGAGAATCAGCTCAAACCCACTATAAAAAGGAATTTCAAAAACAATACAATAAAACAGGGAAATTCTTTACAATTCCTTCAGGGTCTCTGATCAAACGTGGAATGACCCTGTCTACAATGACAGCTGGATGTGGCATAAGGCTGGACACTTGGGACTTAGGGGATTGTTGAGATTGGGTGAGCAACTGCAGACACTTTAAATCAATAATGCATGGCACCTATCCCATGGGTCCCAACTCTCCAGGTTGAAGGGAATATTAATACAGGTCTAACATGTACGGGAAACCTAGAGAATGGACACACTGTGAATAGGAAAGGTCTCTAAAACTCAATGAATAGTCCCTCTCCTGGTGCTCCGGTTTGACTTTCCAACTGATTTACTATCAATCTCCCAACTTGGAGAGAGAGCCCCTTTAACCTCCTGGATCTCACAGGTGTCCAATTTGGCAGAGGATGAAAGGGAAGAGGGAGAACCAATGAGAGAGTAGCTGTTAGGCATTTGGACGGGCATATGTCACTCTAATTTCCCGGCAGGAAGAAGAATTAACCAGAGTTGCAGCCACCCACCGGGAACCAGTATAGTTCTGAACCAAAATTTTGGACATGCGTTCAGCTCACAAAAAACGAGTTGAGAAATGGTGCTCAAGGGCACAGCAATTCACAAACTGGCAGAGTAAAAAAGGACAACTATCATCCAAAAATCTGTTGAGGGAAGGCAACGTGGCAGACTTGAAAGCGAGACAGAATAGCAGGAAACAGATTTCAAGAGGTACGTTGGAATCACCTGTAAAGCACAGGAAGAGGGGCACAACTTCGACAATGATGCAATTGGCCAAAAAGGGCGTATGCATTTTCTCCTGAATATATGCAGGAGAAAACGAATATGCCCATCTTGATCAAGCAAGCAAGCGGGCAATGCAAATCTGCACTACAAAGAAGTATCCCTTCCCGCCAGTCAAAAGGGATATCCACAAAATGTGTAAATACCAGAAAGGCAAGACAGGCCCTGGAGAACAGGGAGCCTTGTTATGCTGATGGGCGGGATGTAAATTGTCAACTGACTCACTGGAGGAGTGCATTGTGTTCCCTAAAAGAAGTAAACAACAGAGCTACAGAGCCAAGGGCACTTCCAGTCTAGGGAATATACCTTGGGAAAACTGAAAATCAATAAGACAGAGCCACCCCAAAATTTAGGGCTGCACTGCTTACAAGAACCTGAACTTGGGTACACATTAAATATCCCAGGAAATATAAAAATGGTTCAAAAAATTGTGGTACTTACATACGATGGAATATCCCTCAGCCATGAAATCAATGCCATAAGACCAGTAGCAGCAAAATGAGTGGATTCAGGTATGATGATTCTAAGTGAAATAAGTCACACAGAAAAAGAAACTTATCATAAGATATCACTTATGAAGATCCTGTAAACATGGCTACACATGAACTGAGTTAGGAAAGAGAAGAGACTCTCACATTTAGAAAACACTCTTATGCCTGCTTAAGGGGGAAGGAGATGTGGGGTGATGCATTAAACCAGAGTTTGATATAAGCACAGGTACCGTTCCAAAAACCAACTATGGAGTAGACAAGACCTACCTATACATTCCGCAGTAAAAGGGACTCAAAATCCCATATTTCCCATAGAGGAATATATCTGACTAGTAAGAATCTTAAAACCTATGTATAGATATGTCTCCGTAAGGGAATCAAGTGTGTCTAGACTGGCATAAACATGGCAGCGAGAATCAGCTCAAACCCACTATAAAAAGGAGTTTCAAAAACAAAACAAAAAAACAGGGAAATTCTTTTCAATTCCTTCAGGGTCTCTGATGAAACCTGGAATGACCCTGTCTACAATGACAGCTGGATTTGGCATAAGGCTGGACACTTGGGACTGAGAGGATTGGTGAGATTGGGTGAGCAAATGCAGACCCTTTAAAGCAATAATGCATGGCACCCATTCCATGGGTCCCAACTCTCCAGGTTGAAGGGAATTTTACTACAGCTATAACATGTACGGGAAACCTAGAGAATGGACACACTGTGAATATGAAAGGTCTCTAAAACTCCACGAATAGTCCCTCTCCTGGTGCTCCGATTTAACTTTCCAACTGCTTTACTATCAATCTCCCAACTTGGAGAGACAGCCCCTTCAACCTCCTGGTTCTCACAGGTTGCCAATTTGGCAGAGGATGAAAGGGAAGAGGGAGAACCAATGAGAGAGTAGCTGTTAGGCATTTGGACGGACATATGTCACTCTAATTTCCCGAAAGTTAGAAGAATTAACCAAAGTTGCAGCCACCCACCGGGAACCAGTATAGGTCCTGAACCAAAATTTTGGACATGTGTTCAGCTCAGAAAAAACGAGTTGAGAAATGGAGCTCAAGGGCACAGCCATTCACAAACTGGCATAGTAATAAAGGACAACTATCATCCAAAAATCTGTTGAGGGAAGGCAACGAGGCGGACTTGAAAGCGAGGCAGAATAGCAGGAAACAGATTTCAAGAGGTACGTTGGAATCACCTGTAAAGCACAGGATGAGGGGCACAACTTCGACAATGATGCACTTGGCCAAAAAGTGTGTATGCATTTTCTCCTGAATATATACAGGAGAAAACGCATACGCCCATTTTGGCCAAGCAAGCAAGCGGGCAATGCAAGTCTGCACTACAAAGAAGTATCACTTCCCACCCGTCAAAAGGGACATCCACAAAATGTGTAAATACCAAAAAGGCAAGACAGGCCCTGGAGAACAGGGAGCCTTGTTATGCTGATGGGTGATATGTAAACTGCCAACTGCCTCTCTGGAGGAGTGCACTGTGTTCCCTAAAACAAGTAAACAACAGAGCTACAGAGCCAAGGGCACTTCCAGTCTTGGGAATATACCTTGGGGAAACTGAAAATCAATAAGACAGAGCCACCCCAAAATTTAGGGCTGCACTGCTTACAAGAACCTCAACTTGGGTACACCTGAAATATCCCAGGAAATATAAAAATGGTTCAAAAAATTGTGGTACTTATGTACGATGGAATATCCCTCAGCGACGAAATCAATGTCATAAGACCAGTAGCAGAAAAATGAGTGGATTCAGGTGCGATGATTCTAAGTGAAATAAGTCACACAGAAAAAGAAGCTTGTCATAAGATATCACTTATGAAGATCCTGTAAACATGGCTACACATGAACTGAGTCAGGAAAGAGAAGAGAGTCTCACATTTAGAAAACACTCTTATGCCTGCTTAAGGGGGAAGGAGAGGTGGGGTGATCCATAAAACCAGAGTTTGATATAAGCAAAGGTACCGTTCCAAAAACCAACTATGGATTAGACAAGACCTACCTATACATTCCGCAGTGAAAGGGACTCAAAACCCCATATTTCCCGTAGAGGAATATATCTGACTAGTAAGAATCTTAAAACCTATGTATAGATATGTCTCCGTAAGGGAATCAAGTGTGTCTAGACTGGCAGAAACATGGCAGCGAGAATCAGCTCAAACCCACTATAAAAAGGAATTTCAAAAACAAAACAAAAAAACAGGGAAATTCTTTTCAATTCCTTCAGGGTCTCTGATGAAACCTGGAATGACCCTGTCTACAATGACATCTGGATGGGGCATAAGGCTGGACACTTGGTACTGAGAGGATTGGTGAGATTGGGTGAGCAAATGCAGACCCTTTAAAGCAATAATGCATGGCACCCATTCCATGGGTCCCAACTCTCCAGGTTTAAGGGAATATGACTAAAGCTATAACATGTACGGGAAACCTAGAGAATGGACACACTGTGAATATGAAAAGTCTCTAAAACTCCACGAATAGTCCCTCTCCTGGTGCTCCGATTTAACTTTCCAACTGCTTTACTATCAATCTCCCAACTCGGAGAGACAGCCCCTTCAACCTCCTGGTTCTCACAGGTTGCCAATTTGGCAGAGGATGAAAGGGAAGAGGGAGAACCAATGAGAGAGTAGCTGTTAGGCATTTGGACGGGCATATGTCACTCTAATTTCCCGAAAGGTAGAAGAATTAACCAAAGTTGCAGCCACCCACCGGGAACCAGTATAGGTCCTGAACCAAAATTGTGGACAGGCGTTCAGCTCAGAAAAAACGGGTTGAAAAATGGAGCTCAAGGGCACAGCAATTCACAAACTGGCATAGTAATAAAGGACAACTATCATCCAAAAATCTGTTGAGGGAAGGCAACGAGGCGGACTTGAAAGCGAGGCAGAATAGCAGGAAACAGATTTCAAGAGGTACGTTGGAATCACCTGTAAAGCACAGGATGAGGGGCACAACTTGGACAATGATGCACTTGGCCAAAAAGTGCGTATGCATTTTCTCCTGAATATATGCAGGAGAAAACGCATACGCCCTTTTTGGCCAAGCAAGCAAGTGGGCAATGCAAGTCTGCACTACTAATAAGTATCACTTCCCACCCGTCAAAATGGACATCTACAAAATGTGTAAATACCAGAAAGGCAAGACAGGCCATGGAGAACAGGGAGCCTTGTTATGCTGATGGGCGACATGTAAACTGCCAACTGCCTCTCTGGAGGAGTACATTGTGTTCCCTAAAACAAGTAAACAACAGAGCTACAGAGCCAAGGGCACTTCCAGTCTAGGGAATATACCTTGGGAAAACTGAAAATCAATAAGACAGAGCCACTCTCAAATTTAGGGCTGCACTGCTTACAAGAACCTCAACTTGGGTACACCTTAAATATCCCAGGAAATATAAAAATGGTTCAAAAAATTGTGGTACTTATGTACGATGGAATACCCCTCAGCCACGAAATCAATGTCATAAGACCAGTGGCAGAAAAATGAGTGGATTCAGGTGCGATGATTCTAAGTGAAATAAGTCACACAGAAAAAGAAGCTTATCATAAGATATCACTTATGAAGATCCTGTAAACATGGCTACACAAGAACTGAGTTAGGAAAGAGAACAGAGTCTCACATTTAGAAAACACTCTTATGCCTGCTTAAGGGGGAAGGAGAGGTGGGGTGATGCATAAAACCAGAGTTTGATATAAGCACAGGTACCATTCCAAAAACCAACTATGGAATAGACAAGACCTACCTATACCTTCCTCAGTGAAAGGGACTCAAAACCCCATATTTCCCGCAGAGGAATATATCTGACTGGTAAGAATCTTAAAACCTATGTAATGATATGTCTCCGTAAGGGAATCAAGTGTGTCTAGACTGGCATAAACATGGCAGCGAGAATCAGCTCAAACCCACTATAAAAAGGAATTTCAAAAACAAAATAAAAAACAGGGAAATTATTTTCAATTCCTTCAGGGTCTCTGATGAAACGTGGAATGACCCTGTCTACAATGACAGCTGGATGTGGCATAAGGCTGGACACTTGGGACTGAGAGGATTGGTGAGATTGGGTGACAAAATGCAGACCCTTTAAAGCAATAATGCATGGCACCCATTCCATGGGTCCCAACTCTCCAGTTTGAAGGGAATATTACTACAGCTCTAACATGTACGGGAAACCTAGAGAATGGACACACTGTAAATACTAAAGGTCTCAAAAACTCAACGAATAGTCCCTCTCCTGGTGCTCCGGTATGACTTTTCAACTGCTTTCCTATCAATCTCCCAACTTGGAGAGACTGCCCCTCTAACCTCTTCATTCACACAGGTTGCCAATTTGGCAGAGGATGAAAGGGAAGAGGGAGAACCAATGAGAGAGTAGCTGTTAGGCATTTGGACGGGCACATGTCACTCTGATTTCCCGGCAGGAAGAAGAATTAACCAAAGTCTCAACCACCCACCCGGAACCAGTATAGGTCCTGAACCAAAATATTGGTCTTGCATTCAGCTCACAAAAAACGAGTTGAAAAATGGAGCTCAGCGGCAGAGTAATTCACAAACCGGCAGAGTAATCAAGGCCAACTATCGTCCAGAAATCTGTTGAGGGAAGGCAACGAAGTGGACTTGAAAGTGAGGCCGAACAGCAGGAAACAGATTTTAAGAGGTACGTTTGAATCATCTGTAAAGCACAGGAAGATGGGCACAACTTCGACAATGATGCACTTGGCCAAATAGGGCGTATGCATTTTCTCCTGAATATATGCAGGAGAAAACGCATACGCCCTTTTTGGCAAAGCAAGCAAGCAGGCAATGCAAATCTGAACTACAAAGATGTATCACTTCCCACCAGTCAAAAGGGACATCCACAAAATGTGTAAAAACCAGAAAGGCAAGACAGGCCCTGAAGAACAGGGAGCCTTGTTATGCAGTTGGGCGGGATGTAAATTGCCAACTGCCTCACGGGTGGAGTGCATTGTGTTCCCTAAAACAAGTAAACAACAGAGCTACAGAGCCAAGGGCACTTCCAGTCTAGGGATTATACCTTGGGAAAACAGAAAATCAATAAGACAGAGCCACTCTCAAATTTAGGGCTGCACTGCTTACAAGAACCTCAACTTGGGTACACCTGAAATATACCAGGAAATATAAAAATGGTTCAAATCATTGTGGTAATTACGTACGATGGAATATCCCTCAGCCATGAAATCAATGTCATAAGATTAGTAGCAGCAAAATGAGTGGATTCAGGTACGATGATTCTAAGTGAAATAAGTCACACAGAAAAAGAAGTTTATCATAAGATATCACCTATGAAGATCCTGTACACATGGCTACACATGAACTGAATTAGGAAAGAGAACAGAGTCTCACATTTAGAAAACACACTTATTCCTGCTTAAGGGGGAAGGAGACGTGGGGTGATGCATAAAACCAGAGTTTGATATAAGCACAGGTACTGTTCCAAAAACCAACTATGGAATAGACAAGACCTACCTATACCTTCCTCAGTGAAAGGGACTCAAAACCCCATATTTCCCGCAGAGGAAAATATCTGACTAGTAAGAATCTTAAAACCTATGTATTGATATGTCTCAGTAAGGGAATAAAGTGTGTCTAGACTGGCATAAACATGGCAGCGAGAATCAGCTCAAACCCACTATAAAAAGGAATTTCAAAAACAATACAATAAAACAGGGAAATTCTTTACAATTCCTTCAGGGTCTCTGATCAAACGTGGAATGACCCTGTCTACAATGACAGCTGGATGTGGCATAAGGCTGGACACTTGGGACTTAGGGGATTGTTGAGATTGGGTGAGCAACTGCAGACACTTTAAATCAATAATGCATGGCACCTATCCCATGGGTCCCAACTCTCCAGGTTGAAGGGAATATTAATACAGGTCTAACATGTACGGGAAACCTAGAGAATGGACACACTGTGAATAGGAAAGGTCTCTAAAACTCAATGAATAGTCCCTCTCCTGGTGCTCCGGTTTGACTTTCCAACTGATTTACTATCAATCTCCCAACTTGGAGAGAGAGCCCCTTTAACCTCCTGGTTCTCACAGGTGTCCAATTTGGCAGAGGATGAAAGGGAAGAGGGAGAACCAATGAGAGAGTAGCTGTTAGGCATTTGGACGGGCATATGTCACTCTAATTTCCCGGCAGGAAGAAGAATTAACCAGAGTTGCAGCCACCCACCGGGAACCAGTATAGTTCTGAACCAAAATTTTGGACATGCGTTCAGCTCACAAAAAACGAGTTGAGAAATGGTGCTCAAGGGCACAGCAATTCACAAACTGGCAGAGTAAAAAAGGACAACTAGCATCCAAAAATCTGTTGAGGGAAGGCAACGTGGCAGACTTGAAAGCGAGACAGAATAGCAGGAAACAGATTTCAAGAGGTACGTTGGAATCACCTGTAAAGCACAGGAAGAGGGGCACAACTTCGACAATGATGCAATTGGCCAAAAAGGGCGTATGCATTTTCTCCTGAATATATGCAGGAGAAAACGAATATGCCCATCTTGATCAAGCAAGCAAGCGGGCAATGCAAATCTGCACTACAAAGAAGTATCCCTTCCTGCCAGTCAAAAGGGACATCCACAAAATGTGTAAATACCAGAAAGGCAAGACAGGCCCTGGAGAACAGGGAGCCTTGTTATGCTGATGGGCGGGATGTAAATTGTCAACTGACTCACTGGAGGAGTGCATTGTGTTCCCTAAAAGAAGTAAACAACAGAGCTACAGAGCCAAGGGCACTTCCAGTCTAGGGAATATACCTTGGGAAAACTGAAAATCAATAAGACAGAGCCACCCCAAAATTTAGGGCTGCACTGCTTACAAGAACCTGAACTTGGGTACACATTAAATATCCCAGGAAATATAAAAATGGTTCAAAAAATTGTGGTACTTACATACGATGGAATATCCCTCAGCCATGAAATCAATGCCATAAGACCAGTAGCAGCAAAATGAGTGGATTCAGGTATGATGATTCTAAGTGAAATAAGTCACACAGAAAAAGAAACTTATCATAAGATATCACTTATGAAGATCCTGTAAACATGGCTACACATGAACTGAGTTAGGAAAGAGAAGAGACTCTCACATTTAGAAAACACTCTTATGCCTGCTTAAGGGGGAAGGAGATGTGGGGTGATGCATTAAACCAGAGTTTGATATAAGCACAGGTACCGTTCCAAAAACCAACTATGGAGTAGACAAGACCTACCTATACATTCCGCAGTAAAAGGGACTCAAAATCCCATATTTCCCGTAGAGGAATTTATCTGACTAGTAAGAATCTTAAAACCTATGTATAGATATGTCTCCGTAAGGGAATCAAGTGTGTCTAGACTGGCATAAACATGGCAGCGAGAATCAGCTCAAACCCACTATAAAAAGGAGTTTCAAAAACAAAACAAAAAAACAGGGAAATTCTTTTCAATTCCTTCAGGGTCTCTGATGAAACCTGGAATGACCCTGTCTACAATGACAGCTGGATTTGGCATAAGGCTGGACACTTGGGACTGAGAGGATTGGTGAGATTGGGTGAGCAAATGCAGACCCTTTAAAGCAATAATGCATGGCACCCATTCCATGGGTCCCAACTCTCCAGGTTGAAGGGAATTTTACTACAGCTATAACATGTACGGGAAACCTAGAGAATGGACACACTGTGAATATGAAAGGTCTCTAAAACTCCACGAATAGTCCCTCTCCTGGTGCTCCGATTTAACTTTCCAACTGCTTTACTATCAATCTCCCAACTTGGAGAGACAGCCCCTTCAACCTCCTGGTTCTCACAGGTTGCCAATTTGGCAGAGGATGAAAGGGAAGAGGGAGAACCAATGAGAGAGTAGCTGTTAGGCATTTGGACGGACATATGTCACTCTAATTTCCCGAAAGTTAGAAGAATTAACCAAAGTTGCAGCCACCCACCGGGAACCAGTATAGGTCCTGAACCAAAATTTTGGACATGTGTTCAGCTCAGAAAAAACGAGTTGAGAAATGGAGCTCAAGGGCACAGCCATTCACAAACTGGCATAGTAATAAAGGACAACTATCATCCAAAAATCTGTTGAGGGAAGGCAACGAGGCGGACTTGAAAGCGAGGCAGAATAGCAGGAAACAGATTTCAAGAGGTACGTTGGAATCACCTGTAAAGCACAGGATGAGGGGCACAACTTCGACAATGATGCACTTGGCCAAAAAGTGTGGATGCATTTTCTCCTGAATATATACAGGAGAAAACGCATACGCCCATTTTGGCCAAGCAAGCAAGCGGGCAATGCAAGTCTGCACTACAAAGAAGTATCACTTCCCACCCGTCAAAAGGGACATCCACAAAATGTGTAAATACCAAAAAGGCAAGACAGGCCCTGGAGAACAGGGAGCCTTGTTATGCTGATGGGTGATATGTAAACTGCCAACTGCCTCTCTGGAGGAGTGCACTGTGTTCCCTAAAACAAGTAAACAACAGAGCTACAGAGCCAAGGGCACTTCCAGTCTTGGGAATATACCTTGGGGAAACTGAAAATCAATAAGACAGAGCCACCCCAAAATTTAGGGCTGCACTGCTTACAAGAACCTCAACTTGGGTACACCTGAAATATCCCAGGAAATATAAAAATGGTTCAAAAAATTGTGGTACTTATGTACGATGGAATATCCCTCAGCGACGAAATCAATGTCATAAGACCAGTAGCAGAAAAATGAGTGGATTCAGGTGCGATGATTCTAAGTGAAATAAGTCACACAGAAAAAGAAGCTTGTCATAAGATATCACTTATGAAGATCCTGTAAACATGGCTACACATGAACTGAGTCAGGAAAGAGAAGAGAGTCTCACATTTAGAAAACACTCTTATGCCTGCTTAAGGGGGAAGGAGAGGTGGGGTGATCCATAAAACCAGAGTTTGATATAAGCAAAGGTACCGTTCCAAAAACCAACTATGGATTAGACAAGACCTACCTATACATTCCGCAGTGAAAGGGACTCAAAACCCCATATTTCCCGTAGAGGAATATATCTGACTAGTAAGAATCTTAAAACCTATGTATAGATATGTCTCCGTAAGGGAATCAAGTGTGTCTAGACTGGCATAAACATGGCAGCGAGAATCAGCTCAAACCCACTATAAAAAGGAGTTTCAAAAACAAAACAAAAAAACAGGGAAATTCTTTTCAATTCCTTCAGGGTCTCTGATGAAACCTGGAATGACCCTGTCTACAATGACAGCTGGATTTGGCATAAGGCTGGACACTTGGGACTGAGAGGATTGGTGAGATTGGGTGAGCAAATGCAGACCCTTTAAAGCAATAATGCATGGCACCCATTCCATGGGTCCCAACTCTCCAGGTTGAAGGGAATTTTACTACAGCTATAACATGTACGGGAAACCTAGAGAATGGACACACTGTGAATATGAAAGGTCTCTAAAACTCCACGAATAGTCCCTCTCCTGGTGCTCCGATTTAACTTTCCAACTGCTTTACTATCAATCTCCCAACTTGGAGAGACAGCCCCTTCAACCTCCTGGTTCTCACAGGTTGCCAATTTGGCAGAGGATGAAAGGGAAGAGGGAGAACCAATGAGAGAGTAGCTGTTAGGCATTTGGACGGACATATGTCACTCTAATTTCCCGAAAGTTAGAAGAATTAACCAAAGTTGCAGCCACCCACCGGGAACCAGTATAGGTCCTGAACCAAAATTTTGGACATGTGTTCAGCTCAGAAAAAACGAGTTGAGAAATGGAGCTCAAGGGCACAGCCATTCACAAACTGGCATAGTAATAAAGGACAACTATCATCCAAAAATCTGTTGAGGGAAGGCAACGAGGCGGACTTGAAAGCGAGGCAGAATAGCAGGAAACAGATTTCAAGAGGTACGTTGGAATCACCTGTAAAGCACAGGATGAGGGGCACAACTTCGACAATGATGCACTTGGCCAAAAAGTGTGTATGCATTTTCTCCTGAATATATACAGGAGAAAACGCATACGCCCATTTTGGCCAAGCAAGCAAGCGGGCAATGCAAGTCTGCACTACAAAGAAGTATCACTTCCCACCCGTCAAAAGGGACATCCACAAAATGTGTAAATACCAAAAAGGCAAGACAGGCCCTGGAGAACAGGGAGCCTTGTTATGCTGATGGGTGATATGTAAACTGCCAACTGCCTCTCTGGAGGAGTGCACTGTGTTCCCTAAAACAAGTAAACAACAGAGCTACAGAGCCAAGGGCACTTCCAGTCTTGGGAATATACCTTGGGGAAACTGAAAATCAATAAGACAGAGCCACCCCAAAATTTAGGGCTGCACTGCTTACAAGAACCTCAACTTGGGTACACCTGAAATATCCCAGGAAATATAAAAATGGTTCAAAAAATTGTGGTACTTATGTACGATGGAATATCCCTCAGCGACGAAATCAATGTCATAAGACCAGTAGCAGAAAAATGAGTGGATTCAGGTGCGATGATTCTAAGTGAAATAAGTCACACAGAAAAAGAAGCTTGTCATAAGATATCACTTATGAAGATCCTGTAAACATGGCTACACATGAACTGAGTCAGGAAAGAGAAGAGAGTCTCACATTTAGAAAACACTCTTATGCCTGCTTAAGGGGGAAGGAGAGGTGGGGTGATCCATAAAACCAGAGTTTGATATAAGCAAAGGTACCGTTCCAAAAACCAACTATGGATTAGACAAGACCTACCTATACATTCCGCAGTGAAAGGGACTCAAAACCCCATATTTCCCGTAGAGGAATATATCTGACTAGTAAGAATCTTAAAACCTATGTATAGATATGTCTCCGTAAGGGAATCAAGTGTGTCTAGACTGGCAGAAACATGGCAGCGAGAATCAGCTCAAACCCACTATAAAAAGGAATTTCAAAAACAAAACAAAAAAACAGGGAAATTCTTTTCAATTCCTTCAGGGTCTCTGATGAAACCTGGAATGACCCTGTCTACAATGACATCTGGATGGGGCATAAGGCTGGACACTTGGTACTGAGAGGATTGGTGAGATTGGGTGAGCAAATGCAGACCCTTTAAAGCAATAATGCATGGCACCCATTCCATGGGTCCCAACTCTCCAGGTTTAAGGGAATATGACTAAAGCTATAACATGTACGGGAAACCTAGAGAATGGACACACTGTGAATATGAAAAGTCTCTAAAACTCCACGAATAGTCCCTCTCCTGGTGCTCCGATTTAACTTTCCAACTGCTTTACTATCAATCTCCCAACTCGGAGAGACAGCCCCTTCAACCTCCTGGTTCTCACAGGTTGCCAATTTGGCAGAGGATGAAAGGGAAGAGGGAGAACCAATGAGAGAGTAGCTGTTAGGCATTTGGACGGGCATATGTCACTCTAATTTCCCGAAAGGTAGAAGAATTAACCAAAGTTGCAGCCACCCACCGGGAACCAGTATAGGTCCTGAACCAAAATTGTGGACAGGCGTTCAGCTCAGAAAAAACGGGTTGAAAAATGGAGCTCAAGGGCACAGCAATTCACAAACTGGCATAGTAATAAAGGACAACTATCATCCAAAAATCTGTTGAGGGAAGGCAACGAGGCGGACTTGAAAGCGAGGCAGAATAGCAGGAAACAGATTTCAAGAGGTACGTTGGAATCACCTGTAAAGCACAGGATGAGGGGCACAACTTGGACAATGATGCACTTGGCCAAAAAGTGCGTATGCATTTTCTCCTGAATATATGCAGGAGAAAACGCATACGCCCTTTTTGGCCAAGCAAGCAAGTGGGCAATGCAAGTCTGCACTACTAATAAGTATCACTTCCCACCCGTCAAAATGGACATCTACAAAATGTGTAAATACCAGAAAGGCAAGACAGGCCATGGAGAACAGGGAGCCTTGTTATGCTGATGGGCGACATGTAAACTGCCAACTGCCTCTCTGGAGGAGTACATTGTGTTCCCTAAAACAAGTAAACAACAGAGCTACAGAGCCAAGGGCACTTCCAGTCTAGGGAATATACCTTGGGAAAACTGAAAATCAATAAGACAGAGCCACTCTCAAATTTAGGGCTGCACTGCTTACAAGAACCTCAACTTGGGTACACCTTAAATATCCCAGGAAATATAAAAATGGTTCAAAAAATTGTGGTACTTATGTACGATGGAATACCCCTCAGCCACGAAATCAATGTCATAAGACCAGTGGCAGAAAAATGAGTGGATTCAGGTGCGATGATTCTAAGTGAAATAAGTCACACAGAAAAAGAAGCTTATCATAAGATATCACTTATGAAGATCCTGTAAACATGGCTACACAAGAACTGAGTTAGGAAAGAGAACAGAGTCTCACATTTAGAAAACACTCTTATGCCTGCTTAAGGGGGAAGGAGAGGTGGGGTGATGCATAAAACCAGAGTTTGATATAAGCACAGGTACCATTCCAAAAACCAACTATGGAATAGACAAGACCTACCTATACCTTCCTCAGTGAAAGGGACTCAAAACCCCATATTTCCCGCAGAGGAATATATCTGACTGGTAAGAATCTTAAAACCTATGTAATGATATGTCTCCGTAAGGGAATCAAGTGTGTCTAGACTGGCATAAACATGGCAGCGAGAATCAGCTCAAACCCACTATAAAAAGGAATTTCAAAAACAAAATAAAAAACAGGGAAATTATTTTCAATTCCTTCAGGGTCTCTGATGAAACGTGGAATGACCCTGTCTACAATGACAGCTGGATGTGGCATAAGGCTGGACACTTGGGACTGAGAGGATTGGTGAGATTGGGTGACAAAATGCAGACCCTTTAAAGCAATAATGCATGGCACCCATTCCATGGGTCCCAACTCTCCAGTTTGAAGGGAATATTACTACAGCTCTAACATGTACGGGAAACCTAGAGAATGGACACACTGTAAATACTAAAGGTCTCAAAAACTCAACGAATAGTCCCTCTCCTGGTGCTCCGGTATGACTTTTCAACTGCTTTCCTATCAATCTCCCAACTTGGAGAGACTGCCCCTCTAACCTCTTCATTCACACAGGTTGCCAATTTGGCAGAGGATGAAAGGGAAGAGGGAGAACCAATGAGAGAGTAGCTGTTAGGCATTTGGACGGGCACATGTCACTCTGATTTCCCGGCAGGAAGAAGAATTAACCAAAGTCTCAACCACCCACCCGGAACCAGTATAGGTCCTGAACCAAAATATTGGTCTTGCATTCAGCTCACAAAAAACGAGTTGAAAAATGGAGCTCAGCGGCAGAGTAATTCACAAACCGGCAGAGTAATCAAGGCCAACTATCGTCCAGAAATCTGTTGAGGGAAGGCAACGAAGTGGACTTGAAAGTGAGGCCGAACAGCAGGAAACAGATTTTAAGAGGTACGTTTGAATCATCTGTAAAGCACAGGAAGATGGGCACAACTTCGACAATGATGCACTTGGCCAAATAGGGCGTATGCATTTTCTCCTGAATATATGCAGGAGAAAACGCATACGCCCTTTTTGGCAAAGCAAGCAAGCAGGCAATGCAAATCTGAACTACAAAGATGTATCACTTCCCACCAGTCAAAAGGGACATCCACAAAATGTGTAAAAACCAGAAAGGCAAGACAGGCCCTGAAGAACAGGGAGCCTTGTTATGCAGTTGGGCGGGATGTAAATTGCCAACTGCCTCACGGGTGGAGTGCATTGTGTTCCCTAAAACAAGTAAACAACAGAGCTACAGAGCCAAGGGCACTTCCAGTCTAGGGATTATACCTTGGGAAAACAGAAAATCAATAAGACAGAGCCACTCTCAAATTTAGGGCTGCACTGCTTACAAGAACCTCAACTTGGGTACACCTGAAATATACCAGGAAATATAAAAATGGTTCAAATCATTGTGGTAATTACGTACGATGGAATATCCCTCAGCCATGAAATCAATGTCATAAGATTAGTAGCAGCAAAATGAGTGGATTCAGGTACGATGATTCTAAGTGAAATAAGTCACACAGAAAAAGAAGTTTATCATAAGATATCACCTATGAAGATCCTGTACACATGGCTACACATGAACTGAATTAGGAAAGAGAACAGAGTCTCACATTTAGAAAACACACTTATTCCTGCTTAAGGGGGAAGGAGACGTGGGGTGATGCATAAAACCAGAGTTTGATATAAGCACAGGTACTGTTCCAAAAACCAACTATGGAATAGACAAGACCTACCTATACCTTCCTCAGTGAAAGGGACTCAAAACCCCATATTTCCCGCAGAGGAAAATATCTGACTAGTAAGAATCTTAAAACCTATGTATTGATATGTCTCAGTAAGGGAATAAAGTGTGTCTAGACTGGCATAAACATGGCAGCGAGAATCAGCTCAAACCCACTATAAAAAGGAATTTCAAAAACAATACAATAAAACAGGGAAATTCTTTACAATTCCTTCAGGGTCTCTGATCAAACGTGGAATGACCCTGTCTACAATGACAGCTGGATGTGGCATAAGGCTGGACACTTGGGACTTAGGGGATTGTTGAGATTGGGTGAGCAACTGCAGACACTTTAAATCAATAATGCATGGCACCTATCCCATGGGTCCCAACTCTCCAGGTTGAAGGGAATATTAATACAGGTCTAACATGTACGGGAAACCTAGAGAATGGACACACTGTGAATAGGAAAGGTCTCTAAAACTCAATGAATAGTCCCTCTCCTGGTGCTCCGGTTTGACTTTCCAACTGATTTACTATCAATCTCCCAACTTGGAGAGAGAGCCCCTTTAACCTCCTGGTTCTCACAGGTGTCCAATTTGGCAGAGGATGAAAGGGAAGAGGGAGAACCAATGAGAGAGTAGCTGTTAGGCATTTGGACGGGCATATGTCACTCTAATTTCCCGGCAGGAAGAAGAATTAACCAGAGTTGCAGCCACCCACCGGGAACCAGTATAGTTCTGAACCAAAATTTTGGACATGCGTTCAGCTCACAAAAAACGAGTTGAGAAATGGTGCTCAAGGGCACAGCAATTCACAAACTGGCAGAGTAAAAAAGGACAACTAGCATCCAAAAATCTGTTGAGGGAAGGCAACGTGGCAGACTTGAAAGCGAGACAGAATAGCAGGAAACAGATTTCAAGAGGTACGTTGGAATCACCTGTAAAGCACAGGAAGAGGGGCACAACTTCGACAATGATGCAATTGGCCAAAAAGGGCGTATGCATTTTCTCCTGAATATATGCAGGAGAAAACGAATATGCCCATCTTGATCAAGCAAGCAAGCGGGCAATGCAAATCTGCACTACAAAGAAGTATCCCTTCCTGCCAGTCAAAAGGGACATCCACAAAATGTGTAAATACCAGAAAGGCAAGACAGGCCCTGGAGAACAGGGAGCCTTGTTATGCTGATGGGCGGGATGTAAATTGTCAACTGACTCACTGGAGGAGTGCATTGTGTTCCCTAAAAGAAGTAAACAACAGAGCTACAGAGCCAAGGGCACTTCCAGTCTAGGGAATATACCTTGGGAAAACTGAAAATCAATAAGACAGAGCCACCCCAAAATTTAGGGCTGCACTGCTTACAAGAACCTGAACTTGGGTACACATTAAATATCCCAGGAAATATAAAAATGGTTCAAAAAATTGTGGTACTTACATACGATGGAATATCCCTCAGCCATGAAATCAATGCCATAAGACCAGTAGCAGCAAAATGAGTGGATTCAGGTATGATGATTCTAAGTGAAATAAGTCACACAGAAAAAGAAACTTATCATAAGATATCACTTATGAAGATCCTGTAAACATGGCTACACATGAACTGAGTTAGGAAAGAGAAGAGACTCTCACATTTAGAAAACACTCTTATGCCTGCTTAAGGGGGAAGGAGATGTGGGGTGATGCATTAAACCAGAATTTGATATAAGCACAGGTACCGTTCCAAAAACCAACTATGGAGTAGACAAGACCTACCTATACATTCCGCAGTAAAAGGGACTCAAAATCCCATATTTCCCGTAGAGGAATTTATCTGACTAGTAAGAATCTTAAAACCTATGTATAGATATGTCTCCGTAAGGGAATCAAGTGTGTCTAGACTGGCATAAACATGGCAGCGAGAATCAGCTCAAACCCACTATAAAAAGGAGTTTCAAAAACAAAACAAAAAAACAGGGAAATTCTTTTCAATTCCTTCAGGGTCTCTGATGAAACCTGGAATGACCCTGTCTACAATGACAGCTGGATTTGGCATAAGGCTGGACACTTGGGACTGAGAGGATTGGTGAGATTGGGTGAGCAAATGCAGACCCTTTAAAGCAATAATGCATGGCACCCATTCCATGGGTCCCAACTCTCCAGGTTGAAGGGAATTTTACTACAGCTATAACATGTACGGGAAACCTAGAGAATGGACACACTGTGAATATGAAAGGTCTCTAAAACTCCACGAATAGTCCCTCTCCTGGTGCTCCGATTTAACTTTCCAACTGCTTTACTATCAATCTCCCAACTTGGAGAGACAGCCCCTTCAACCTCCTGGTTCTCACAGGTTGCCAATTTGGCAGAGGATGAAAGGGAAGAGGGAGAACCAATGAGAGAGTAGCTGTTAGGCATTTGGACGGACATATGTCACTCTAATTTCCCGAAAGTTAGAAGAATTAACCAAAGTTGCAGCCACCCACCGGGAACCAGTATAGGTCCTGAACCAAAATTTTGGACATGTGTTCAGCTCAGAAAAAACGAGTTGAGAAATGGAGCTCAAGGGCACAGCCATTCACAAACTGGCATAGTAATAAAGGACAACTATCATCCAAAAATCTGTTGAGGGAAGGCAACGAGGCGGACTTGAAAGCGAGGCAGAATAGCAGGAAACAGATTTCAAGAGGTACGTTGGAATCACCTGTAAAGCACAGGATGAGGGGCACAACTTCGACAATGATGCACTTGGCCAAAAAGTGTGGATGCATTTTCTCCTGAATATATACAGGAGAAAACGCATACGCCCATTTTGGCCAAGCAAGCAAGCGGGCAATGCAAGTCTGCACTACAAAGAAGTATCACTTCCCACCCGTCAAAAGGGACATCCACAAAATGTGTAAATACCAAAAAGGCAAGACAGGCCCTGGAGAACAGGGAGCCTTGTTATGCTGATGGGTGATATGTAAACTGCCAACTGCCTCTCTGGAGGAGTGCACTGTGTTCCCTAAAACAAGTAAACAACAGAGCTACAGAGCCAAGGGCACTTCCAGTCTTGGGAATATACCTTGGGGAAACTGAAAA
Organism: Mesoplodon mirus; assembly: GCF_964341445.2. Classification (NCBI taxonomy): domain Eukaryota; kingdom Metazoa; phylum Chordata; class Mammalia; order Artiodactyla; family Ziphiidae; genus Mesoplodon; species Mesoplodon mirus. The sequence continues at coordinate 23,172 of NW_028295170.1, read as the reverse complement.
TCAATAAGACAGAGCCACCCCAAAATTTAGGGCTGCACTGCTTACAAGAACCTCAACTTGGGTACACCTGAAATATCCCAGGAAATATAAAAATGGTTCAAAAAATTGTGGTACTTATGTACGATGGAATATCCCTCAGCGACGAAATCAATGTCATAAGACCAGTAGCAGAAAAATGAGTGGATTCAGGTGCGATGATTCTAAGTGAAATAAGTCACACAGAAAAAGAAGCTTGTCATAAGATATCACTTATGAAGATCCTGTAAACATGGCTACACATGAACTGAGTCAGGAAAGAGAAGAGAGTCTCACATTTAGAAAACACTCTTATGCCTGCTTAAGGGGGAAGGAGAGGTGGGGTGATCCATAAAACCAGAGTTTGATATAAGCAAAGGTACCGTTCCAAAAACCAACTATGGATTAGACAAGACCTACCTATACATTCCGCAGTGAAAGGGACTCAAAACCCCATATTTCCCGTAGAGGAATATATCTGACTAGTAAGAATCTTAAAACCTATGTATAGATATGTCTCCGTAAGGGAATCAAGTGTGTCTAGACTGGCAGAAACATGGCAGCGAGAATCAGCTCAAACCCACTATAAAAAGGAATTTCAAAAACAAAACAAAAAAACAGGGAAATTCTTTTCAATTCCTTCAGGGTCTCTGATGAAACCTGGAATGACCCTGTCTACAATGACATCTGGATGGGGCATAAGGCTGGACACTTGGTACTGAGAGGATTGGTGAGATTGGGTGAGCAAATGCAGACCCTTTAAAGCAATAATGCATGGCACCCATTCCATGGGTCCCAACTCTCCAGGTTTAAGGGAATATGACTAAAGCTATAACATGTACGGGAAACCTAGAGAATGGACACACTGTGAATATGAAAAGTCTCTAAAACTCCACGAATAGTCCCTCTCCTGGTGCTCCGATTTAACTTTCCAACTGCTTTACTATCAATCTCCCAACTTGGAGAGACAGCCCCTTCAACCTCCTGGTTCTCACAGGTTGCCAATTTGGCAGAGGATGAAAGGGAAGAGGGAGAACCAATGAGAGAGTAGCTGTTAGGCATTTGGACGGGCATATGTCACTCTAATTTCCCGAAAGGTAGAAGAATTAACCAAAGTTGCAGCCACCCACCGGGAACCAGTATAGGTCCTGAACCAAAATTGTGGACAGGCGTTCAGCTCAGAAAAAACGGGTTGAAAAATGGAGCTCAAGGGCACAGCAATTCACAAACTGGCATAGTAATAAAGGACAACTATCATCCAAAAATCTGTTGAGGGAAGGCAACGAGGCGGACTTGAAAGCGAGGCAGAATAGCAGGAAACAGATTTCAAGAGGTACGTTGGAATCACCTGTAAAGCACAGGATGAGGGGCACAACTTGGACAATGATGCACTTGGCCAAAAAGTGCGTATGCATTTTCTCCTGAATATATGCAGGAGAAAACGCATACGCCCTTTTTGGCCAAGCAAGCAAGTGGGCAATGCAAGTCTGCACTACTAATAAGTATCACTTCCCACCCGTCAAAATGGACATCTACAAAATGTGTAAATACCAGAAAGGCAAGACAGGCCATGGAGAACAGGGAGCCTTGTTATGCTGATGGGCGACATGTAAACTGCCAACTGCCTCTCTGGAGGAGTACATTGTGTTCCCTAAAACAAGTAAACAACAGAGCTACAGAGCCAAGGGCACTTCCAGTCTAGGGAATATACCTTGGGAAAACTGAAAATCAATAAGACAGAGCCACTCTCAAATTTAGGGCTGCACTGCTTACAAGAACCTCAACTTGGGTACACCTTAAATATCCCAGGAAATATAAAAATGGTTCAAAAAATTGTGGTACTTATGTACGATGGAATACCCCTCAGCCACGAAATCAATGTCATAAGACCAGTGGCAGAAAAATGAGTGGATTCAGGTGCGATGATTCTAAGTGAAATAAGTCACACAGAAAAAGAAGCTTATCATAAGATATCACTTATGAAGATCCTGTAAACATGGCTACACAAGAACTGAGTTAGGAAAGAGAACAGAGTCTCACATTTAGAAAACACTCTTATGCCTGCTTAAGGGGGAAGGAGAGGTGGGGTGATGCATAAAACCAGAGTTTGATATAAGCACAGGTACCATTCCAAAAACCAACTATGGAATAGACAAGACCTACCTATACCTTCCTCAGTGAAAGGGACTCAAAACCCCATATTTCCCGCAGAGGAATATATCTGACTGGTAAGAATCTTAAAACCTATGTAATGATATGTCTCCGTAAGGGAATCAAGTGTGTCTAGACTGGCATAAACATGGCAGCGAGAATCAGCTCAAACCCACTATAAAAAGGAATTTCAAAAACAAAATAAAAAACAGGGAAATTATTTTCAATTCCTTCAGGGTCTCTGATGAAACGTGGAATGACCCTGTCTACAATGACAGCTGGATGTGGCATAAGGCTGGACACTTGGGACTGAGAGGATTGGTGAGATTGGGTGACAAAATGCAGACCCTTTAAAGCAATAATGCATGGCACCCATTCCATGGGTCCCAACTCTCCAGTTTGAAGGGAATATTACTACAGCTCTAACATGTACGGGAAACCTAGAGAATGGACACACTGTAAATACTAAAGGTCTCAAAAACTCAACGAATAGTCCCTCTCCTGGTGCTCCGGTATGACTTTCCAACTGCTTTCCTATCAATCTCCCAACTTGGAGAGACTGCCCCTCTAACCTCTTCATTCACACAGGTTGCCAATTTGGCAGAGGATGAAAGGGAAGAGGGAGAACCAATGAGAGAGTAGCTGTTAGGCATTTGGACGGGCACATGTCACTCTGATTTCCCGGCAGGAAGAAGAATTAACCAAAGTCTCAACCACCCACCCGGAACCAGTATAGGTCCTGAACCAAAATATTGGTCTTGCATTCAGCTCACAAAAAACGAGTTGAAAAATGGAGCTCAGCGGCAGAGTAATTCACAAACCGGCAGAGTAATCAAGGCCAACTATCGTCCAGAAATCTGTTGAGGGAAGGCAACGAAGTGGACTTGAAAGTGAGGCCGAACAGCAGGAAACAGATTTTAAGAGGTACGTTTGAATCGTCTGTAAAGCACAGGAAGAGGGGCACAACTTCGACAATGATGCACTTGGCCAAATAGGGCGTATGCATTTTCTCCTGAATATATGCAGGAGAAAACGCATACGCCCTTTTTGGCAAAGCAAGCAAGCAGGCAATGCAAATCTGAACTACAAAGATGTATCACTTCCCACCAGTCAAAAGGGACATCCACAAAATGTGTAAAAACCAGAAAGGCAAGACAGGCCCTGAAGAACAGGGAGCCTTTTTATGCAGTTGGGCGGGATGTAAATTGCCAACTGCCTCAGTGGTGGAGTGCATTGTGTTCCCTAAAACAAGTAAACAACAGAGCTACAGAGCCAAGGGCACTTCCAGTCTAGGGATTATACCTTGGGGAAACAGAAAATCAATAAGACAGAGGCACCCTCGAATTTAGGGCTGCACTGCTTACAAGAACCTCAACTTGGGTACACCTGAAATATACCAGGAAATATAAAAATGGTTCAAATCATTGTGGTAATTACGTACGATGGAATATCCCTCAGCCATGAAATCAATGTCATAAGATTAGTAGCAGCATAATGAGTGGATTCAGGTACGATGATTCTAAGTGAAATAAGTCACACAGAAAAAGAAGTTTATCATAAGATATCACCTATGAAGATCCTGTACACATGGCTACACATGAACTGAGTTAGGAAAGAGAACAGAGTCTCACATTTAGAAAACACACTCATTCCTGCTTAAGGGGGAAGGAGACATGGGGTGATGCATAAAACCAGAGTTTGATATAAGCACAGGTACTGTTCCAAAAACCAACTATGGAATAGACAAGACCTACCTATACCTTCCTCAGTGAAAGGGACTCAAAACCCCATATTTCCCGCAGAGGAATATATCTGACTAGTAAGAATATTAAAACCTATGTATTGATATGTCTCAGTAAGGGAATAAAGTGTGTCTAGACTGGCATAAACATGGCAGCGAGAATCAGCTCAAACCCACTATAAAAAGGAATTTCAAAAACAATACAATAAAACAGGGAAATTCTTTACAATTCCTTCAGGGTCTCTGATCAAACGTGGAATGACCCTGTCTACAATGACAGCTGGATGTGGCATAAGGCTGGACACTTGGGACTTAGGGGATTGTTGAGATTGGGTGAGCAACTGCAGACACTTTAAATCAATAATGCATGGCACCTATCCCATGGGTCCCAACTCTCCAGGTTGAAGGGAATATTAATACAGGTCTAACATGTACGGGAAACCTAGAGAATGGACACACTGTGAATAGGAAAGGTCTCTAAAACTCAATGAATAGTCCCTCTCCTGGTGCTCCGGTTTGACTTTCCAACTGATTTACTATCAATCTCCCAACTTGGAGAGAGAGCCCCTTTAACCTCCTGGTTCTCACAGGTGTCCAATTTGGCAGAGGATGAAAGGGAAGAGGGAGAACCAATGAGAGAGTAGCTGTTAGGCATTTGGACGGGCATATGTCACTCTAATTTCCCGGCAGGAAGAAGAATTAACCAGAGTTGCAGCCACCCACCGGGAACCAGTATAGTTCTGAACCAAAATTTTGGACATGCGTTCAGCTCACAAAAAACGAGTTGAGAAATGGTGCTCAAGGGCACAGCAATTCACAAACTGGCAGAGTAAAAAAGGACAACTAGCATCCAAAAATCTGTTGAGGGAAGGCAACGTGGCAGACTTGAAAGCGAGACAGAATAGCAGGAAACAGATTTCAAGAGGTACGTTGGAATCACCTGTAAAGCACAGGAAGAGGGGCACAACTTCGACAATGATGCAATTGGCCAAAAAGGGCGTATGCATTTTCTCCTGCATATATGCAGGAGAAAACGAATATGCCCATCTTGATCAAGCAAGCAAGCGGGCAATGCAAATCTGCACTACAAAGAAGTATCCCTTCCGGCCAGTCAAAAGGGACATCCACAAAATGTGTAAATACCAGAAAGGCAAGACAGGCCCTGGAGAACAGGGAGCCTTGTTATGCTGATGGGCGGGATGTAAATTGTCAACTGACTCACTGGAGGAGTGCATTGTGTTCCCTAAAAGAAGTAAACAACAGAGCTACAGAGCCAAGGGCACTTCCAGTCTAGGGAATATACCTTGGGAAAACTGAAAATCAATAAGACAGAGCCACCCCAAAATTTAGGGCTGCACTGCTTACAAGAACCTGAACTTGGGTACACATTAAATATCCCAGGAAATATAAAAATGGTTCAAAAAATTGTGGTACTTACATACGATGGAATATCCCTCAGCCATGAAATCAATGCCATAAGACCAGTAGCAGCAAAATGAGTGGATTCAGGTATGATGATTCTAAGTGAAATAAGTCACACAGAAAAAGAAACTTATCATAAGATATCACTTATGAAGATCCTGTAAACATGGCTACACATGAACTGAGTTAGGAAAGAGAAGAGACTCTCACATTTAGAAAACACTCTTATGCCTGCTTAAGGGGGAAGGAGATGTGGGGTGATGCATTAAACCAGAGTTTGATATAAGCACAGGTACCGTTCCAAAAACCAACTATGGAGTAGACAAGACCTACCTATACATTCCGCAGTAAAAGGGACTCAAAATCCCATATTTCCCGTAGAGGAATTTATCTGACTAGTAAGAATCTTAAAACCTATGTATAGATATGTCTCCGTAAGGGAATCAAGTGTGTCAAGACTGGCATAAACATGGCAGCGAGAATCAGCTCAAACCCACTATAAAAAGGAGTTTCAAAAACAAAACAAAAAAACAGGGAAATTCTTTTCAATTCCTTCAGGGTCTCTGATGAAACCTGGAATGACCCTGTCTACAATGACAGCTGGATTTGGCATAAGGCTGGACACTTGGGACTGAGAGGATTGGTGAGATTGGGTGAGCAAATGCAGACCCTTTAAAGCAATAATGCATGGCACCCATTCCATGGGTCCCAACTCTCCAGGTTGAAGGGAATTTTACTACAGCTATAACATGTACGGGAAACCTAGAGAATGGACACACTGTGAATATGAAAGGTCTCTAAAAGTCCACGAATAGTCCCTCTCCTGGTGCTCCGATTTAACTTTCCAACTGCTTTACTATCAATCTCCCAACTTGGAGAGACAGCCCCTTCAACCTCCTGGTTCTCACAGGTTGCCAATTTGGCAGAGGATGAAAGGGAAGAGGGAGAACCAATGAGAGAGTAGCTGTTAGGCATTTGGACGGACATATGTCACTCTAATTTCCCGAAAGTTAGAAGAATTAACCAAAGTTGCAGCCACCCACCGGGAACCAGTATAGGTCCTGAACCAAAATTTTGGACATGTGTTCAGCTCAGAAAAAACGAGTTGAGAAATGGAGCTCAAGGGCACAGCCATTCACAAACTGGCATAGTAATAAAGGACAACTATCATCCAAAAATCTGTTGAGGGAAGGCAACGAGGCGGACTTGAAAGCGAGGCAGAATAGCAGGAAACAGATTTCAAGAGGTACGTTGGAATCACCTGTAAAGCACAGGATGAGGGGCACAACTTCGACAATGATGCACTTGGCCAAAAAGTGTGGATGCATTTTCTCCTGAATATATACAGGAGAAAACGCATACGCCCATTTTGGCCAAGCAAGCAAGCGGGCAATGCAAGTCTGCACTACAAAGAAGTATCACTTCCCACCCGTCAAAAGGGACATCCACAAAATGTGTAAATACCAAAAAGGCAAGACAGGCCCTGGAGAACAGGGAGCCTTGTTATGCTGATGGGTGATATGTAAACTGCCAACTGCCTCTCTGGAGGAGTGCACTGTGTTCCCTAAAACAAGTAAACAACAGAGCTACAGAGCCAAGGGCACTTCCAGTCTTGGGAATATACCTTGGGGAAACTGAAAATCAATAAGACAGAGCCACCCCAAAATTTAGGGCTGCACTGCTTACAAGAACCTCAACTTGGGTACACCTGAAATATCCCAGGAAATATAAAAATGGTTCAAAAAATTGTGGTACTTATGTACGATGGAATATCCCTCAGCGACGAAATCAATGTCATAAGACCAGTAGCAGAAAAATGAGTGGATTCAGGTGCGATGATTCTAAGTGAAATAAGTCACACAGAAAAAGAAGCTTGTCATAAGATATCACTTATGAAGATCCTGTAAACATGGCTACACATGAACTGAGTCAGGAAAGAGAAGAGAGTCTCACATTTAGAAAACACTCTTATGCCTGCTTAAGGGGGAAGGAGAGGTGGGGTGATCCATAAAACCAGAGTTTGATATAAGCAAAGGTACCGTTCCAAAAACCAACTATGGATTAGACAAGACCTACCTATACATTCCGCAGTGAAAGGGACTCAAAACCCCATATTTCCCGTAGAGGAATATATCTGACTAGTAAGAATCTTAAAACCTATGTATAGATATGTCTCCATAAGGGAATCAAGTGTGTCTAGACTGGCAGAAACATGGCAGCGAGAATCAGCTCAAACCCACTATAAAAAGGAATTTCAAAAACAAAACAAAAAAACAGGGAAATTATTTTCAATTCCTTCAGGGTCTCTGATGAAACCTGGAATGACCCTGTCTACAATGACATCTGGATGGGGCATAAGGCTGGACACTTGGTACTGAGAGGATTGGTGAGATTGGGTGAGCAAATGCAGACCCTTTAAAGCAATAATGCATGGCACCCATTCCATGGGTCCCAACTCTCCAGGTTTAAGGGAATATGACTAAAGCTATAACATGTACGGGAAACCTAGAGAATGGACACACTGTGAATATGAAAAGTCTCTAAAACTCCACGAATAGTCCCTCTCCTGGTGCTCCGATTTAACTTTCCAACTGCTTTACTATCAATCTCCCAACTCGGAGAGACAGCCCCTTCAACCTCCTGGTTCTCACAGGTTGCCAATTTGGCAGAGGATGAAAGGGAAGAGGGAGAACCAATGAGAGAGTAGCTGTTAGGCATTTGGACGGGCATATGTCACTCTAATTTCCCGAAAGGTAGAAGAATTAACCAAAGTTGCAGCCACCCACCGGGAACCAGTATAGGTCCTGAACCAAAAGTGTGGACAGGCGTTCAGCTCAGAAAAAACGGGTTGAAAAATGGAGCTCAAGGGCACAGCAATTCACAAACTGGCATAGTAATAAAGGACAACTATCATCCAAAAATCTGTTGAGGGAAGGCAACGAGGCGGACTTGAAAGCGAGGCAGAATAGCAGGAAACAGATTTCAAGAGGTACGTTGGAATCACCTGTAAAGCACAGGATGAGGGGCACAACTTGGACAATGATGCACTTGGCCAAAAAGTGCGTATGCATTTTCTCCTGAATATATGCAGGAGAAAAGGCATACGCCATATTTGGCCAAGCAAGCAAGTGGGCAATGCAAGTCTGCACTACTAATAAGTATCACTTCCCATCTGTCAAAAGGGACATCTACAAAATGTGTAAATACCAGAAAGGCAAGACAGGCCCTGAAGAACAGGGAGCCTTGTTATGCAGTTGGGCGGGATGTAAATTGCCAACTGCCTCACGGGTGGAGTGCATTGTGTTCCCTAAAACAAGTAAACAACAGAGCTACAGAGCCAAGGGCACTTCCTGTCTAGGGATTATACCTTGGGAAAACAGAAAATCAATAAGACAGAGGCACCCTCGAATTTAGGGCTGCACTGCTTACAAGAACCTCAACTTGGGTACACCTGAAATATACCAGGAAATATAAAAATGGTTCAAATCACTGTGGTAATTACGTACGATGGAATATCCCTCAGCCATGAAATCAATGTCATAAGATTAGTAGCAGCAAAATGAGTGGATTCAGGTACGATGATTCTAAGTGAAATAAGTCACACAGAAAAAGAAGTTTATCATAAGATATCACCTATGAAGATCCTGTACACATGGCTACACATGAACTGAGTTAGAAAAGAGAACAGAGTTTCACATTTAGAAAACACACTTATTCCTGCTTAAGGGGGAAGGAGACGTGGGGTGATGCATAAAACCAGAGTTTGATATAAGCACAGGTACTGTTCCAAAAACCAACTATGGAATAGACAAGACCTACCTATACCTTCCTCAGTGAAAGGGACTCAAAACCCCATATTTCCCGCAGAGGAATATATCTGACTAGTAAGAATCTTAAAACCTATGTATTGATATGTCTCAGTAAGGGAATACAGTGTGTCTAGACTGGCATAAACATGGCAGCGAGAATCAGCTCAAACCCACTATAAAAAGGAATTTCAAAAACAATACAATAAAACAGGGAAATTCTTTACAATTCCTTCAGGGTCTCTGATCAAACGTGGAATGACCCTGTCTACAATGACAGCTGGATGTGGCATAAGGCTGGACACTTGGGACTTAGGGGATTGTTGAGATTGGGTGAGCAACTGCAGACACTTTAAATCAATAATGCATGGCACCTATCCCATGGGTCCCAACTCTCCAGGTTGAAGGGAATATTAATACAGGTCTAACATGTACGGGAAACCTAGAGAATGGACACACTGTGAATAGGAAAGGTCTCTAAAACTCAATGAATAGTCCCTCTCCTGGTGCTCCAGTTTGACTTTCCAACTGATTTACTATCAATCTCCCAACTTGGAGAGAGAGCCCCTTTAACCTCCTGGTTCTCACAGGTGTCCAATTTGGCAGAGGATGAAAGGGAAGAGGGAGAACCAATGAGAGAGTAGCTGTTAGGCATTTGGACGGGCATATGTCACTCTAATTTCCCGGCAGGAAGAAGAATAAACCAGAGTTGCAGCCACCCACCGGGAACCAGTATAGTTCTGAACCAAAATTTTGGACATGCGTTCAGCTCACAAAAAACGAGTTGAGAAATGGTGCTCAAGGGCACAGCAATTCACAAACTGGCAGAGTAAAAAAGGACAACTAGCATCCAAAAATCTGTTGAGGGAAGGCAACGTGGCAGACTTGAAAGCGAGACAGAATAGCAGGAAACAGATTTCAAGAGGTACGTTGGAATCACCTGTAAAGCACAGGAAGAGGGGCACAACTTCGACAATGATGCAATTGGCCAAAAAGGGCGTATGCATTTTCTCCTGAATATATGCAGGAGAAAACGAATATGCCCATCTTGATCAAGCAAGCAAGCGGGCAATGCAAATCTGCACTACAAAGAAGTATCCCTTCCCGCTGGTCCAAAGGGACATCCACAAAATGTGTAAATACCAGAAAGGCAAGACAGGCCCTGGAGAACAGGGAGCCTTGTTATGCTGATGGGCGGGATGTAAATTGTCAACTGACTCACTGGAGGAGTGCATTGTGTTCCCTAAAAGAAGTAAACAACAGAGCTACAGAGCCAAGGGCACTTCCAGTCTAGGGAATATACCTTGGGAAAACTGATAATCAATAAGACAGAGCCACCCCAAAATTTAGGGCTGCACTGCTTACAAGAACCTGAACTTTGGTACACCTTAAATATCCCAGGAAATATAAAAATGGTTCAAAAAATTGTGGTACTTACATACGATGGAATATCCCTCAGCCATGAACTCAATGCCATAAGACCAGTAGCAGCAAAATGAGTGGATTCAGGTATGATGATTCTAAGTGAAATAAGTCACACAGAAAAAGAAACTTATCATAAGATATCACTTATGAAGATCCTGTAAACATGGCTACACGTGAACTGAGTTAGGAAAGAGAAGAGACTCTCACATTTAGAAAACACTCTTATGCCTGCTTCAGGGGGAAGGAGATGTGGGGTGATGCATAAAACCAGAGTTTGATATAAGCACAGGTACCGTTCCAAAAACCAACTATGGAGTAGACAAGACCTACCTATACCTTCCGCAGTGAAAGGGACTCAAAACCCCATGTTTCCCGTAGAGGAATATATCTGACTAGTAAGAATCTTAAAACCTATGTATAGATATGTCTCCGTAAGGGAATCAAGTGTGTCTAGACTGGCATAAACATGGCAGCGAGAATCAGCTCAAACCCACTATAAAAAGGAGTTTCAAAAACAAAACAAAAAAACAGGGAAATTCTTTTCAATTCCTTCAGGGTCTCTGATGAAACCTGGAATGACCCTGTCTACAATGACAGCTGGATTTGGCATAAGGCTGGACACTTGGGACTGAGAGGATTGGTGAGATTGGGTGAGCAAATGCAGACCCTTTAAAGCAATAATGCATGGCACCCATTCCATGGGTCCCAACTCTCCAGGTTGAAGGGAATTTTACTACAGCTATAACATGTACGGGAAACCTAGAGAATGGACACACTGTGAATATGAAACGTCTCTAAAACTCCACGAATAGTCCCTCTCCTGGTGCTCCGATTTAACTTTCCAACTGCTTTACTATCAATCTCCCAACTTGGAGAGACAGCCCCTTCAACCTCCTGGTTCTCACAGGTTGCCAATTTGGCAGAGGATGAAAGGGAAGAGGGAGAACCAATGAGAGAGTAGCTGTTAGGCATTTGGACGGACATATGTCACTCTAATTTCCCGAATGTTAGAAGAATTAACCAAAGTTGCAGCCACCCACCGGGAACCAGTATAGGTCCTGAACCAAAATTTTGGACATGTGTTCAGCTCAGAAAAAACGAGTTGAGAAATGGAGCTCAAGGGCACAGCAATTCACAAACTGGCATAGTAATAAAGGACAACTATCATCCAAAAATCTGTTGAGGGAAGGCAACGAGGCGGACTTGAAAGCGAGGCAGAATAGCAGGAAACAGATTTCAAGAGGTACGTTGGAATCACCTGTAAAGCACAGGATGAGGGGCACAACTTCGACAATGATGCACTTGGCCAAATAGGGCGTATGCATTTTCTCCTGAATATATGCAGGAGAAAATGCATACGCCCATTTTGGCCAAGCAAGCAAGCGGGCAATGCAAGTCTGCACTACAAAGAAGTATCACTTCCCACCCGTCAAAAGGGACATCCACAAAATGTGTAAATACCAGAAAGGCAAGACAGGCCCTGGAGAACAGGGAGCCTTGTTATGCTGATGGGTGATATGTAAACTGCCAACTGCCTCTCTGGAGGAGTGCACTGTGTTCCCTAAAACAAGTAAACAACAGAGCTACAGAGCCAAGGGCACTTCCAGTCTTGGGAATATACCTTGGGGAAACTGAAAATCAATAAGACAGAGCCACCCCAAAATTTAGGGCTGCACTGCTTACAAGAACCTCAACTTGGGTACACCTGAAATATCCCAGGAAATATAAAAATGGTTCAAAAAATTGTGGTACTTATGTACGATGGAATATCCCTCAGCGACGAAATCAATGTCATAAGACCAGTAGCAGAAAAATGAGTGGATTCAGGTGCGATGATTCTAAGTGAAATAAGTCACACAGAAAAAGAAGCTTGTCATAAGATATCACTTATGAAGATCCTGTAAACATGGCTACACATGAACTGAGTCAGGAAAGAGAAGAGAGTCTCACATTTAGAAAACACTCTTATGCCTGCTTAAGGGGGAAGGAGAGGTGGGGTGATCCATAAAACCAGAGTTTGATATAAGCAAAGGTACCGTTCCAAAAACCAACTATGGATTAGACAAGACCTACCTATACATTCCGCAGTGAAAGGGACTCAAAACCCCATATTTCCCGTAGAGGAATATATCTGACTAGTAAGAATCTTAAAACCTATGTATAGATATGTCTCCGTAAGGGAATCAAGTGTGTCTAGACTGGCAGAAACATGGCAGCGAGAATCAGCTCAAACCCACTATAAAAAGGAATTTCAAAAACAAAACAAAAAAACAGGGAAATTCTTTTCAATTCCTTCAGGGTCTCTGATGAAACCTGGAATGACCCTGTCTACAATGACATCTGGATGGGGCATAAGGCTGGACACTTGGTACTGAGAGGATTGGTGAGATTGGGTGAGCAAATGCAGACCCTTTAAAGCAATAATGCATGGCACCCATTCCATGGGTCCCAACTCTCCAGGTTTAAGGGAATATGACTAAAGCTATAACATGTACGGGAAACCTAGAGAATGGACACACTGTGAATATGAAAAGTCTCTAAAACTCCACGAATAGTCCCTCTCCTGGTGCTCCGATTTAACTTTCCAACTGCTTTACTATCAATCTCCCAACTTGGAGAGACAGCCCCTTCAACCTCCTGGTTCTCACAGGTTGCCAATTTGGCAGAGGATGAAAGGGAAGAGGGAGAACCAATGAGAGAGTAGCTGTTAGGCATTTGGACGGGCATATGTCACTCTAATTTCCCGAAAGGTAGAAGAATTAACCAAAGTTGCAGCCACCCACCGGGAACCAGTATAGGTCCTGAACCAAAATTGTGGACAGGCGTTCAGCTCAGAAAAAACGGGTTGAAAAATGGAGCTCAAGGGCACAGCAATTCACAAACTGGCATAGTAATAAAGGACAACTATCATCCAAAAATCTGTTGAGGGAAGGCAACGAGGCGGACTTGAATGCGAGGCAGAATAGCAGGAAACAGATTTCAAGAGGTACGTTGGAATCACCTGTAAAGCACAGGATGAGGGGCACAACTTGGACAATGATGCACTTGGCCAAAAAGTGCGTATGCATTTTCTCCTGAATATATGCAGGAGAAAACGCATACGCCCTTTTTGGCCAAGCAAGCAAGTGGGCAATGCAAGTCTGCACTACTAATAAGTATCACTTCCCACCCGTCAAAATGGACATCTACAAAATGTGTAAATACCAGAAAGGCAAGACAGGCCATGGAGAACAGGGAGCCTTGTTATGCTGATGGGCGACATGTAAACTGCCAACTGCCTCTCTGGAGGAGTACATTGTGTTCCCTAAAACAAGTAAACAACAGAGCTACAGAGCCAAGGGCACTTCCAGTCTAGGGAATATACCTTGGGAAAACTGAAAATCAATAAGACAGAGCCACTCTCAAATTTAGGGCTGCACTGCTTACAAGAACCTCAACTTGGGTACACCTTAAATATCCCAGGAAATATAAAAATGGTTCAAAAAATTGTGGTACTTATGTACGATGGAATACCCCTCAGCCACGAAATCAATGTCATAAGACCAGTGGCAGAAAAATGAGTGGATTCAGGTGCGATGATTCTAAGTGAAATAAGTCACACAGAAAAAGAAGCTTATCATAAGATATCACTTATGAAGATCCTGTAAACATGGCTACACAAGAACTGAGTTAGGAAAGAGAACAGAGTCTCACATTTAGAAAACACTCTTATGCCTGCTTAAGGGGGAAGGAGAGGTGGGGTGATGCATAAAACCAGAGTTTGATATAAGCACAGGTACCATTCCAAAAACCAACTATGGAATAGACAAGACCTACCTATACCTTCCTCAGTGAAAGGGACTCAAAACCCCATATTTCCCGCAGAGGAATATATCTGACTGGTAAGAATCTTAAAACCTATGTAATGATATGTCTCCGTAAGGGAATCAAGTGTGTCTAGACTGGCATAAACATGGCAGCGAGAATCAGCTCAAACCCACTATAAAAAGGAATTTCAAAAACAAAATAAAAAACAGGGAAATTATTTTCAATTCCTTCAGGGTCTCTGATGAAACGTGGAATGACCCTGTCTACAATGACAGCTGGATGTGGCATAAGGCTGGACACTTGGGACTGAGAGGATTGGTGAGATTGGGTGACAAAATGCAGACCCTTTAAAGCAATAATGCATGGCACCCATTCCATGGGTCCCAACTCTCCAGTTTGAAGGGAATATTACTACAGCTCTAACATGTACGGGAAACCTAGAGAATGGACACACTGTAAATACTAAAGGTCTCAAAAACTCAACGAATAGTCCCTCTCCTGGTGCTCCGGTATGACTTTTCAACTGCTTTCCTATCAATCTCCCAACTTGGAGAGACTGCCCCTCTAACCTCTTCATTCACACAGGTTGCCAATTTGGCAGAGGATGAAAGGGAAGAGGGAGAACCAATGAGAGAGTAGCTGTTAGGCATTTGGACGGGCACATGTCACTCTGATTTCCCGGCAGGAAGAAGAATTAACCAAAGTCTCAACCACCCACCCGGAACCAGTATAGGTCCTGAACCAAAATATTGGTCTTGCATTCAGCTCACAAAAAACGAGTTGAAAAATGGAGCTCAGCGGCAGAGTAATTCACAAACCGGCAGAGTAATCAAGGCCAACTATCGTCCAGAAATCTGTTGAGGGAAGGCAACGAAGTGGACTTGAAAGTGAGGCCGAACAGCAGGAAACAGATTTTAAGAGGTACGTTTGAATCATCTGTAAAGCACAGGAAGATGGGCACAACTTCGACAATGATGCACTTGGCCAAATAGGGCGTATGCATTTTCTCCTGAATATATGCAGGAGAAAACGCATACGCCCTTTTTGGCAAAGCAAGCAAGCAGGCAATGCAAATCTGAACTACAAAGATGTATCACTTCCCACCAGTCAAAAGGGACATCCACAAAATGTGTAAAAACCAGAAAGGCAAGACAGGCCCTGAAGAACAGGGAGCCTTGTTATGCAGTTGGGCGGGATGTAAATTGCCAACTGCCTCACGGGTGGAGTGCATTGTGTTCCCTAAAACAAGTAAACAACAGAGCTACAGAGCCAAGGGCACTTCCAGTCTAGGGATTATACCTTGGGAAAACAGAAAATCAATAAGACAGAGCCACTCTCAAATTTAGGGCTGCACTGCTTACAAGAACCTCAACTTGGGTACACCTGAAATATACCAGGAAATATAAAAATGGTTCAAATCATTGTGGTAATTACGTACGATGGAATATCCCTCAGCCATGAAATCAATGTCATAAGATTAGTAGCAGCAAAATGAGTGGATTCAGGTACGATGATTCTAAGTGAAATAAGTCACACAGAAAAAGAAGTTTATCATAAGATATCACCTATGAAGATCCTGTACACATGGCTACACATGAACTGAATTAGGAAAGAGAACAGAGTCTCACATTTAGAAAACACACTTATTCCTGCTTAAGGGGGAAGGAGACGTGGGGTGATGCATAAAACCAGAGTTTGATATAAGCACAGGTACTGTTCCAAAAACCAACTATGGAATAGACAAGACCTACCTATACCTTCCTCAGTGAAAGGGACTCAAAACCCCATATTTCCCGCAGAGGAAAATATCTGACTAGTAAGAATCTTAAAACCTATGTATTGATATGTCTCAGTAAGGGAATAAAGTGTGTCTAGACTGGCATAAACATGGCAGCGAGAATCAGCTCAAACCCACTATAAAAAGGAATTTCAAAAACAATACAATAAAACAGGGAAATTCTTTACAATTCCTTCAGGGTCTCTGATCAAACGTGGAATGACCCTGTCTACAATGACAGCTGGATGTGGCATAAGGCTGGACACTTGGGACTTAGGGGATTGTTGAGATTGGGTGAGCAACTGCAGACACTTTAAATCAATAATGCATGGCACCTATCCCATGGGTCCCAACTCTCCAGGTTGAAGGGAATATTAATACAGGTCTAACATGTACGGGAAACCTAGAGAATGGACACACTGTGAATAGGAAAGGTCTCTAAAACTCAATGAATAGTCCCTCTCCTGGTGCTCCGGTTTGACTTTCCAACTGATTTACTATCAATCTCCCAACTTGGAGAGAGAGCCCCTTTAACCTCCTGGTTCTCACAGGTGTCCAATTTGGCAGAGGATGAAAGGGAAGAGGGAGAACCAATGAGAGAGTAGCTGTTAGGCATTTGGACGGGCATATGTCACTCTAATTTCCCGGCAGGAAGAAGAATTAACCAGAGTTGCAGCCACCCACCGGGAACCAGTATAGTTCTGAACCAAAATTTTGGACATGCGTTCAGCTCACAAAAAACGAGTTGAGAAATGGTGCTCAAGGGCACAGCAATTCACAAACTGGCAGAGTAAAAAAGGACAACTAGCATCCAAAAATCTGTTGAGGGAAGGCAACGTGGCAGACTTGAAAGCGAGACAGAATAGCAGGAAACAGATTTCAAGAGGTACGTTGGAATCACCTGTAAAGCACAGGAAGAGGGGCACAACTTCGACAATGATGCAATTGGCCAAAAAGGGCGTATGCATTTTCTCCTGAATATATGCAGGAGAAAACGAATATGCCCATCTTGATCAAGCAAGCAAGCGGGCAATGCAAATCTGCACTACAAAGAAGTATCCCTTCCTGCCAGTCAAAAGGGACATCCACAAAATGTGTAAATACCAGAAAGGCAAGACAGGCCCTGGAGAACAGGGAGCCTTGTTATGCTGATGGGCGGGATGTAAATTGTCAACTGACTCACTGGAGGAGTGCATTGTGTTCCCTAAAAGAAGTAAACAACAGAGCTACAGAGCCAAGGGCACTTCCAGTCTAGGGAATATACCTTGGGAAAACTGAAAATCAATAAGACAGAGCCACCCCAAAATTTAGGGCTGCACTGCTTACAAGAACCTGAACTTGGGTACACATTAAATATCCCAGGAAATATAAAAATGGTTCAAAAAATTGTGGTACTTACATACGATGGAATATCCCTCAGCCATGAAATCAATGCCATAAGACCAGTAGCAGCAAAATGAGTGGATTCAGGTATGATGATTCTAAGTGAAATAAGTCACACAGAAAAAGAAACTTATCATAAGATATCACTTATGAAGATCCTGTAAACATGGCTACACATGAACTGAGTTAGGAAAGAGAAGAGACTCTCACATTTAGAAAACACTCTTATGCCTGCTTAAGGGGGAAGGAGATGTGGGGTGATGCATTAAACCAGAGTTTGATATAAGCACAGGTACCGTTCCAAAAACCAACTATGGAGTAGACAAGACCTACCTATACATTCCGCAGTAAAAGGGACTCAAAATCCCATATTTCCCGTAGAGGAATTTATCTGACTAGTAAGAATCTTAAAACCTATGTATAGATATGTCTCCGTAAGGGAATCAAGTGTGTCTAGACTGGCATAAACATGGCAGCGAGAATCAGCTCAAACCCACTATAAAAAGGAGTTTCAAAAACAAAACAAAAAAACAGGGAAATTCTTTTCAATTCCTTCAGGGTCTCTGATGAAACCTGGAATGACCCTGTCTACAATGACAGCTGGATTTGGCATAAGGCTGGACACTTGGGACTGAGAGGATTGGTGAGATTGGGTGAGCAAATGCAGACCCTTTAAAGCAATAATGCATGGCACCCATTCCATGGGTCCCAACTCTCCAGGTTGAAGGGAATTTTACTACAGCTATAACATGTACGGGAAACCTAGAGAATGGACACACTGTGAATATGAAAGGTCTCTAAAACTCCACGAATAGTCCCTCTCCTGGTGCTCCGATTTAACTTTCCAACTGCTTTACTATCAATCTCCCAACTTGGAGAGACAGCCCCTTCAACCTCCTGGTTCTCACAGGTTGCCAATTTGGCAGAGGATGAAAGGGAAGAGGGAGAACCAATGAGAGAGTAGCTGTTAGGCATTTGGACGGACATATGTCACTCTAATTTCCCGAAAGTTAGAAGAATTAACCAAAGTTGCAGCCACCCACCGGGAACCAGTATAGGTCCTGAACCAAAATTTTGGACATGTGTTCAGCTCAGAAAAAACGAGTTGAGAAATGGAGCTCAAGGGCACAGCCATTCACAAACTGGCATAGTAATAAAGGACAACTATCATCCAAAAATCTGTTGAGGGAAGGCAACGAGGCGGACTTGAAAGCGAGGCAGAATAGCAGGAAACAGATTTCAAGAGGTACGTTGGAATCACCTGTAAAGCACAGGATGAGGGGCACAACTTCGACAATGATGCACTTGGCCAAAAAGTGTGGATGCATTTTCTCCTGAATATATACAGGAGAAAACGCATACGCCCATTTTGGCCAAGCAAGCAAGCGGGCAATGCAAGTCTGCACTACAAAGAAGTATCACTTCCCACCCGTCAAAAGGGACATCCACAAAATGTGTAAATACCAAAAAGGCAAGACAGGCCCTGGAGAACAGGGAGCCTTGTTATGCTGATGGGTGATATGTAAACTGCCAACTGCCTCTCTGGAGGAGTGCACTGTGTTCCCTAAAACAAGTAAACAACAGAGCTACAGAGCCAAGGGCACTTCCAGTCTTGGGAATATACCTTGGGGAAACTGAAAATCAATAAGACAGAGCCACCCCAAAATTTAGGGCTGCACTGCTTACAAGAACCTCAACTTGGGTACACCTGAAATATCCCAGGAAATATAAAAATGGTTCAAAAAATTGTGGTACTTATGTACGATGGAATATCCCTCAGCGACGAAATCAATGTCATAAGACCAGTAGCAGAAAAATGAGTGGATTCAGGTGCGATGATTCTAAGTGAAATAAGTCACACAGAAAAAGAAGCTTGTCATAAGATATCACTTATGAAGATCCTGTAAACATGGCTACACATGAACTGAGTCAGGAAAGAGAAGAGAGTCTCACATTTAGAAAACACTCTTATGCCTGCTTAAGGGGGAAGGAGAGGTGGGGTGATCCATAAAACCAGAGTTTGATATAAGCAAAGGTACCGTTCCAAAAACCAACTATGGATTAGACAAGACCTACCTATACATTCCGCAGTGAAAGGGACTCAAAACCCCATATTTCCCGTAGAGGAATATATCTGACTAGTAAGAATCTTAAAACCTATGTATAGATATGTCTCCGTAAGGGAATCAAGTGTGTCTAGACTGGCAGAAACATGGCAGCGAGAATCAGCTCAAACCCACTATAAAAAGGAATTTCAAAAACAAAACAAAAAAACAGGGAAATTCTTTTCAATTCCTTCAGGGTCTCTGATGAAACCTGGAATGACCCTGTCTACAATGACATCTGGATGGGGCATAAGGCTGGACACTTGGTACTGAGAGGATTGGTGAGATTGGGTGAGCAAATGCAGACCCTTTAAAGCAATAATGCATGGCACCCATTCCATGGGTCCCAACTCTCCAGGTTTAAGGGAATATGACTAAAGCTATAACATGTACGGGAAACCTAGAGAATGGACACACTGTGAATATGAAAAGTCTCTAAAACTCCACGAATAGTCCCTCTCCTGGTGCTCCGATTTAACTTTCCAACTGCTTTACTATCAATCTCCCAACTTGGAGAGACAGCCCCTTCAACCTCCTGGTTCTCACAGGTTGCCAATTTGGCAGAGGATGAAAGGGAAGAGGGAGAACCAATGAGAGAGTAGCTGTTAGGCATTTGGACGGGCATATGTCACTCTAATTTCCCGAAAGGTAGAAGAATTAACCAAAGTTGCAGCCACCCACCGGGAACCAGTATAGGTCCTGAACCAAAATTGTGGACAGGCGTTCAGCTCAGAAAAAACGGGTTGAAAAATGGAGCTCAAGGGCACAGCAATTCACAAACTGGCATAGTAATAAAGGACAACTATCATCCAAAAATCTGTTGAGGGAAGGCAACGAGGCGGACTTGAATGCGAGGCAGAATAGCAGGAAACAGATTTCAAGAGGTACGTTGGAATCACCTGTAAAGCACAGGATGAGGGGCACAACTTGGACAATGATGCACTTGGCCAAAAAGTGCGTATGCATTTTCTCCTGAATATATGCAGGAGAAAACGCATACGCCCTTTTTGGCCAAGCAAGCAAGTGGGCAATGCAAGTCTGCACTACTAATAAGTATCACTTCCCACCCGTCAAAATGGACATCTACAAAATGTGTAAATACCAGAAAGGCAAGACAGGCCATGGAGAACAGGGAGCCTTGTTATGCTGATGGGCGACATGTAAACTGCCAACTGCCTCTCTGGAGGAGTACATTGTGTTCCCTAAAACAAGTAAACAACAGAGCTACAGAGCCAAGGGCACTTCCAGTCTAGGGAATATACCTTGGGAAAACTGAAAATCAATAAGACAGAGCCACTCTCAAATTTAGGGCTGCACTGCTTACAAGAACCTCAACTTGGGTACACCTTAAATATCCCAGGAAATATAAAAATGGTTCAAAAAATTGTGGTACTTATGTACGATGGAATACCCCTCAGCCACGAAATCAATGTCATAAGACCAGTGGCAGAAAAATGAGTGGATTCAGGTGCGATGATTCTAAGTGAAATAAGTCACACAGAAAAAGAAGCTTATCATAAGATATCACTTATGAAGATCCTGTAAACATGGCTACACAAGAACTGAGTTAGGAAAGAGAACAGAGTCTCACATTTAGAAAACACTCTTATGCCTGCTTAAGGGGGAAGGAGAGGTGGGGTGATGCATAAAACCAGAGTTTGATATAAGCACAGGTACCATTCCAAAAACCAACTATGGAATAGACAAGACCTACCTATACCTTCCTCAGTGAAAGGGACTCAAAACCCCATATTTCCCGCAGAGGAATATATCTGACTGGTAAGAATCTTAAAACCTATGTAATGATATGTCTCCGTAAGGGAATCAAGTGTGTCTAGACTGGCATAAACATGGCAGCGAGAATCAGCTCAAACCCACTATAAAAAGGAATTTCAAAAACAAAATAAAAAACAGGGAAATTATTTTCAATTCCTTCAGGGTCTCTGATGAAACGTGGAATGACCCTGTCTACAATGACAGCTGGATGTGGCATAAGGCTGGACACTTGGGACTGAGAGGATTGGTGAGATTGGGTGACAAAATGCAGACCCTTTAAAGCAATAATGCATGGCACCCATTCCATGGGTCCCAACTCTCCAGTTTGAAGGGAATATTACTACAGCTCTAACATGTACGGGAAACCTAGAGAATGGACACACTGTAAATACTAAAGGTCTCAAAAACTCAACGAATAGTCCCTCTCCTGGTGCTCCGGTATGACTTTCCAACTGCTTTCCTATCAATCTCCCAACTTGGAGAGACTGCCCCTCTAACCTCTTCATTCACACAGGTTGCCAATTTGGCAGAGGATGAAAGGGAAGAGGGAGAACCAATGAGAGAGTAGCTGTTAGGCATTTGGACGGGCACATGTCACTCTGATTTCCCGGCAGGAAGAAGAATTAACCAAAGTCTCAACCACCCACCCGGAACCAGTATAGGTCCTGAACCAAAATATTGGTCTTGCATTCAGCTCACAAAAAACGAGTTGAAAAATGGAGCTCAGCGGCAGAGTAATTCACAAACCGGCAGAGTAATCAAGGCCAACTATCGTCCAGAAATCTGTTGAGGGAAGGCAACGAAGTGGACTTGAAAGTGAGGCCGAACAGCAGGAAACAGATTTTAAGAGGTACGTTTGAATCGTCTGTAAAGCACAGGAAGAGGGGCACAACTTCGACAATGATGCACTTGGCCAAATAGGGCGTATGCATTTTCTCCTGAATATATGCAGGAGAAAACGCATACGCCCTTTTTGGCAAAGCAAGCAAGCAGGCAATGCAAATCTGAACTACAAAGATGTATCACTTCCCACCAGTCAAAAGGGACATCCACAAAATGTGTAAAAACCAGAAAGGCAAGACAGGCCCTGAAGAACAGGGAGCCTTTTTATGCAGTTGGGTGGGATGTAAATTGCCAACTGCCTCAGTGGTGGAGTGCATTGTGTTCCCTAAAACAAGTAAACAACAGAGCTACAGAGCCAAGGGCACTTCCAGTCTAGGGATTATACCTTGGGGAAACAGAAAATCAATAAGACAGAGGCACCCTCGAATTTAGGGCTGCACTGCTTACAAGAACCTCAACTTGGGTACACCTGAAATATACCAGGAAATATAAAAATGGTTCAAATCATTGTGGTAATTACGTACGATGGAATATCCCTCAGCCATGAAATCAATGTCATAAGATTAGTAGCAGCATAATGAGTGGATTCAGGTACGATGATTCTAAGTGAAATAAGTCACACAGAAAAAGAAGTTTATCATAAGATATCACCTATGAAGATCCTGTACACATGGCTACACATGAACTGAGTTAGGAAAGAGAACAGAGTCTCACATTTAGAAAACACACTCATTCCTGCTTAAGGGGGAAGGAGACATGGGGTGATGCATAAAACCAGAGTTTGATATAAGCACAGGTACTGTTCCAAAAACCAACTATGGAATAGACAAGACCTACCTATACCTTCCTCAGTGAAAGGGACTCAAAACCCCATATTTCCCGCAGAGGAATATATCTGACTAGTAAGAATCTTAAAACCTA